>NC_041382.1:720001752-720005315 GCF_002162155.2 Triticum dicoccoides | reverse complement strand
CGTGTGCCGAGAAATCTAGAAGCGCCGCAATGCAATCATCTTTTGACAATGCTTCTCCTTCCATCACGGTGGTGCTCGGCATGATCTATGAGGAGGGGCGGACTTGGGCTGCAGTGAGGTTGTTTCATGGAGACATGTCCTTATTTTTTGTCAGAGGTTGTTTAGGCGGGTCTTTAGCGAGTAATCCATGTAATCTGGGCTAAGTGCCCCGTTGTAGTTCTGTGGACGGATGTCTTGCCCTTTCTTCTATGAATATATGATACATATTCTTAATTATGCGTATTCTAGAAAAAGAAACAAGGCTTACAACATGGTCACTAAACACGGGGTTGGTCCGGCTAAAGGAGGCAAACTGGGTTCTGGTGCGGGAAAATCGCTAGTAGAATAAACACGGCGTGGCACGCCACACATAACCGACAGATGGGACCAACCTGGTAGATTACTCTAAAAATATTTGGAGTACAAAATGGGCAATTTTTTTGTTAAATGGGGCAATCGGGATGAGGAGTTGTTGTGGGCTGATTGCTATAAAAAATGTGAAAGTAAGGAGCAAAAACTGAAATTCACTCGTATTATAATGTCATGAATATGCCTTTAGAGACTAATCTAAACATATGATTTACAAATACTCCATTGAGGTTTATAAAGTTTGACTCAAGACATATAGAAAAAGTTACTTGTTTATGATGTGCAGGGAACATAATACGTACTCATTAGGAGTACGTATTACAAATACTGCGTACAAATCTTCGTGATGTACTCCGTATGAAGTCACTACAGTAGGAGTATATGATTGATGTATACTCCACTGGATTGGAGTTAAGAGAGAACCGAGAGAGAGAGAGAGAGAGAGAGAGAGAGAGAGAGAGAGAGACGCATGTTTCTGGCATTGATCACTCTGCACCGCCTGATCAGTACAGATGCCGGTGGAAATTAATAAGTACTTCACTAGTCATAGATCCTAACTTCGCTTTTAACGATGCATGGCATGGTAGATGGATAGATCGATCGTACACATAATTTACTCCGTATCATGTTCATGTCCGACCCTTTTTTGTGTTGACAACGACGGCCCACCAGCTATACTGGTCCTTCGTCCAGATCTGCACACTGCACTTTTTTTTAGTGATGAATCTGCACACTACACAGTACTGGCTCGATACGGGTTTCACACGTTCACACGAGCAAAATCACATTGGAATTATTTGCACGCAGAAGCTTTTGTGAATCTGCACACTACACAGTATGGACTTAACTATGTATTGGAGGAGTAGTAGATGTGAATAAAAAAGCGTCACATGCGTGCAGTGGACGCGACCGGTTGATACATCGTACGGTCGGCAGCGCCCAACAACCCTCACCTCATGCGCATGCATGCACGCCTCATTAGCTACGTAGTACGACGTACGGTGCATGCACGCACCACCGTCCGCCACCCTGGAGTGCAGTGCTGCAAGAACACCTATCTTCTTCCTAGCCATCTCTCGCCCGCCGGCTATTTATACCCCGCTCCACGGAGTTCTATTCCATCTCCACCACCACCACCACACAAGCTAATCAAGCTCTCAACTCCATCCCAGCTCCACGGTTTCCAGCAAGCAAGCCGAAGCACTAGATCCTCGATCGATGGCTCGCGTGGCACTGCTCGCCGTGTTCGCCGTGCTCGCCGCACTGGCGGTGGCGGAGATGGCGTCCGGGGCGGTGACCTGCGGCGACGTGACGTCCGCCGTCGCGCCGTGCATGTCCTACGCGACGGGGCAAGCGTCGGCGCCCTCGGCGGGGTGCTGCAGCGGGGTGAGGACCCTGAACGCCAAGGCGTCCACCTCGGCCGACCGGCAGGCGGCGTGCCGCTGCCTCAAGAAGCTGGCCGGGTCGGGCATCAGCATGGGTAACGCCGCCAACATCCCCGGCAAGTGCGGTGTCTCCGTCTCTTTCCCCATCAACACCAAAGTCGACTGCAACACGTACATCCTCCACCCCTAACTTGAAAGATTATATTATATAATTCTAAGTACTCATTGGCTATTAAACCTTAATCCGTAAGTATAAACAGTAAGATTAATCGTTGAGCTTTTGTGTCTGTGCGTTTGCAGCCTTCACTAAGTTATCTGCCAGCATCATCATCACACCAGGCTAGCTAGCCGACTCGGTGTCTACTGTTGCTGCTCCCTGCATGTGTTCGCTGTTGTTTTCTGCATGTGTTCGACCTCCATCTGTTGCCCCTGTTACAGATCGAGCAAGTGAAATAAAATAATGTGTTGAGCTTAATCTTGTACTCCTATGACATTGGCTGTTATCAATAATGATTATAAAGTAGTTTCATGCCCGCATATTGCTGCTGGAACTTTTAGCAAGTGTTATTAACGTGTTTGATACCAACACGGCACATTCGTAAATCGTAATTTTGTAACTAAGGGCAAGGGAAAAAACTTTGATGTCAACTTGCTGAATCCAGTGATGATTTTCTGACCGGCAAAGACAACATAACTAACGACTTACATATGATTCTTATACGAGACTACTTCTCATACATATGCTTGTTGTGGGGTGAAAATTGTGCAGAGGAGAATGTATGTGGTCTATCGTCCTGCCCTCTGGGGAAAGTATCATGTGATACAATGATCTCACTGCATAAAATTAAAATTCGGAAGTTTAAAAAAATCTGAAAAATTGTGAATGCTCACATATCTACAATCTCTAAAAAAAATACAAATTCTCTATCTAAATAGAAATGAAACGATAAATCTAGACGTGAATAGTGTCCAGTGGTGCAACCAAAGCAAACCCTGTGAGTTTTATTCTATTGTCTTGGTGCATTTTGTTCTATCGCCCATGTGCAGGTACGGTCTACCATAAGTCTTAATTTGTATGCTTTTACTATTCAATTTTGTCAACTGTAGTTTTAATCAAGTGCGCCAAAGTCGCAAAAGCAGAAGCTGATGCTGTATGAGGTTCTACAAACAACAACGACCTATGGGGTGCCATCGCAGCACCCCCAACGAATGTTGGGCATCTGGCAACTGTGATTCATCCTCAAATGGACATTTCAACCTTCTTTTCAAACTTCTAAATTCAAATTAAAACACATCATACGGTCCAAATGAAGCATATATTCTGAATAAACATGACGATTCACTGTGCGCATGCCATGTCGTATAACGGCAAATTTGACAATTTTGACCTCAGGACGAAATCAAATCATAGAATGAACTGCCCGTGAAACTATTTCATGCGGTTGACCTTTTCGTGTGGCGCCCAACACGCAGGCACCAAATCCTGCGGTGCAGCGCCTAGCTCTGGGGCGTTGCACCTCTATCCACCATGGCAGCCCTTGGGCCCGCACCCATCAGTGTAGCACCTCCGAGCTAGGCGTCACACATGTAATGTGCAGCGCCTAGCGCTCGGACGCTGCACTGTGACTTATCCAGCCGCGGCGGCCCTCTCCTCCCCCACCCACCCCATTGCAGCAGTTACAGAAACAGATTTGTACGCGGCGGCGGCCCTCTTCTCCAGAGGCGGAGGCAGTGGGGGCGAGCGGGGGCCAGACCCCCCCTCCCCCATGG
>NC_041382.1:719994283-720001368 GCF_002162155.2 Triticum dicoccoides | reverse complement strand
ACTCCAGCGGGGACTAGTACTAATAGTTTAGGCATAATTATCCGGCCATCAGGCCATTAGTGCATGGGCTAAACTCATGTCAAGCCCAAAACGCAAGAAGGGCCAAGGGCCGAGGCTGCAGCCTGCATACTACGCATGTATACGCTGGTACCATCCACATCTCAATCGATCAACGATGAACGACACGCACGCGACTAGCTTCCTGGAGACCTGGACTCTTTCGTCCGCGACGCGCCGCTAGCCGCTGGCGCTAGGGCTTCATTGACGCCGGCCGCCGGGCGTCGCGCCGCCGTGTTTCGCCCGTCGTCGATTGCTGATTCGCGAAGCTGCCGCCGACCGCGCATCAATCCAGTACAGGCAGCCACACGGAATCGCCACAAGCCCACACCGAATTCCTAACTGATCCTGTCCCGTGATCAGAGAAGGAGGTATTATTGTCAGGTTCATACTACTCGTCAGTTTGATTCAATAAATCCATTGATCAACTGTTAGTACTTACTACTTAGTGGTTAGTGACTTAGTATATTTTGGCACTTGTCACATCAATTCCAGATTACATATCTGCTTTGTACTTATATAAGAACTGCATAGGTCATGAGGAAGAAGAAGACACCACCGATAAGTAATTTTTTCAAGCCAATTGCTTCAAACTCTACAGTTGAAAATGCAAATGCAGCCGTGGAGGTCGATGTCACAGAGCAACCCACTGATAACAGTGTCCCCAATCTCAGTTCAGTTGATATGCCACCCCCAAGCAAAATATTGAGGCATCTGTAGAAGTAGAAGTTCTAGAACAACAAAGAATCGGAAGCACACCATTCGAGCGAGACCCTGGAAAGCGCAAACAGATTTGGGAACTCCCTCTTGATAAGCAAAATGAAGCACGCCAATTCTATATTTCTGAAGGCCGATACATGCCATACATGAGAGAGTATCCATATAATGATGATCCACCAAAACATCGTCGGCGTTTCCAGTACAGTTGGTTCAAGGATTTTGAATGGCTTGAGTTTTCACCTTACACAAAGCGTGCATATTGCTTCCATTGTTTCCTCTTCTCAAGAAAGCCGATTGGGAAGTGCGGCTCAGAAACATTTACTGTTTTGGGCTTTGATAGGTGGAAGAAGGTGAATAATGGGAAAGAGTGTGCTTTTTTAACTCATATGGGTAAAGATGCTGGTTCAGCCCATAACTTCTCAGTTCGTTGTTATGATAATTTCAAAAACAGCATGACTCATATTGATAAGGTGTATGGGAAAGCAACCGCAAAAACGATTTTAGATGCAAGGCTAAGGCTCAAAGTTACAATTGATTCCATCTGGTAAGCAATATTTTTCTTCCATCTTATGTTACAATAATTAAAATATTATATCTTGTAGTATCCTAACAAAACAATTATATGACATGATGCAGGTGGTTAACATTCCAGGCTTGTGCTTTTAGAGGGCATGATGAATCTCCGGGGTCCATTAACCGGGGTAATTTCCTAGAACTGGTAAAACTTTTGGCTTCTTATAACAAGGAGGTGAAAGATGTTGTCTTGGAAAATGCTCCTGGAAACGCAAAGTACACATCTCATCAGGTTCAAGAGGAAATTCTTGATATACTTTCTCGAAAGGTGCAAAGAACAATTAGAGAAGAAATTGGTGATAGCAAATTTTGTATAATGGTTGACGAAGCTTGCGATGAATCCAAGAAAGAGCAAATGGCGTTGGTCCTCCGGTTTCCTGACACTGAGGGTTCATACAGGAGCGTTTTGTTGATGTCATTCATGTGAATGACACTCTTGCATTGACTCTCAAGGAGACAATTTGCACTGTTCTAGCAGATAACAATTTAAATGTGGAAGATATCAGAGGTCAGGCCTATGACGGGGCCAGTAATATGCGAGGGGAATGGAACGGATTGAAGGCTTTAATTCTGAAGGCGTGTCCTTATGCATATTACATTCATTGTATGGCGCATCAGCTTCAATTGGCCCTTATTGCAGCATCATGAGAGGTACATGAAGTGCATAGTTTTTTTTCAACATGCCAATTTTGTCATAAATGTTGTTAGTGCTTCACCTAAACGCAATGATGAGTTACTAGCAAATCAAGCCACCGAAATTCACGTGAAATTGAACTGGGGGATCTTGATACGGGAAAAGGGGCAAACCAGATAGGTTCTTTACAGAGACCAACAGACACTAGATGGAGTTCGCACTTCAAGTCAATTCGGAGCTTGAGGAAGATGTTTGGTGCCACAATTACAGTCCTACGAAGTATAGCGAATGATCGTTCGGTGACACAATATTCCCGTGGAGATGCTGGAGGCGCCCTAAGGATAATTGTTTCTTTTGATTTTGTGTTCATTTTGCACCTCATGGAGAGGATTATGAAAATCACAGATGTCTTGTGCCAAACACTCCAGAAGAAATCTATGGACATTTTGAATGCATTAGATACACTCTCTAACACTAAGGTGCTCCTCGCTGATCTAAGAGAGGAAGGATGGGAACCTCTCATAGAGGAGGTTAAGACCTTTTGTGTGAAGCATGAAGTTGAGATCCCCGATATGAGTCGCAAGTATGTCCCTTACTCCCTTTCCTCTACTGTATAATAGAATAATATTGATCACATATGCTTTACTCTAACACATATACTGTATTTGTAATTTACAGGTATGTTGATGTGACTAAGTCTCGGAATAAACATAATAACATCACGGTGCTTCACCACTACAAAGCAGATGTGTTCAATGTGGCGATAGATCAACAACTGGTTGAGCTAAATGACCGTTTTAGCATTCAGACAACAGAGCTAATGACACTCTGTGCATCCTTGGATCCAAGGCATGACTCGTTTGACATATCAAAGATTTGCATGCTTGTGGACAAATTCTATCCAGCAGATTTTTCTAGTCAAGAGCAGGCTCGCCTGGAGTCACAACTTCCACACTATCAGTTAGATGTTTGCAACCATCCAGAGCTGAATTCTTCGTCATCACTGGCTGATTTGACCGTTGCATTGCATAAAACAGGTAAAGCCTCTGTGTATCCAATGGTTGATAGATTATTGCGCTTGGTCATCACTCTCCTGATGTCAACTGCAACTGCGGAGAGAGCTTTTTCAGCAATGAAGATTATCAAGACACGTCTCCGAAGTAAAATGGGTGACGATTTTCTTCGACCTTACATGGTTGTATACATTGGGAAGGAAATAGCTGCAAAGTTCAATGTTAATGAGATTATTGATTTGTTTGATCGACCGGCTGGGGGGCGTAGATCTGCATTCAAACTAGTAGAAATGTAGTCTTTTTATTGCAAAGCTTATACTATTACATGTTTGATATCAATACAATATTCAAGACTTGAAATATTTTTGTGTTATGTCTCATGTGTGCTTCAATGTGTTCCTCGCCCCCCCCCCCATGGTGAAATCCTGGCTCCGCCCCTGCTCTTCTCCCCCCCTCTCAATCCCCTCTCCCAAATCCTTCAGATCTGACGATTTGGTCCGTGGATTCCTTCACCAATCCATCCTAGAAGGTACTCTCCTCCGATCCCCTTCTTTCTATCCATAAAATGTATGCTATTTTGAAGATTTTGGGGAACCCTTGTTTGATTAGATTAGATTAGAATGTTGCATGTATTAGATACCTAATTTTGCAACCCTAGTTTAGTTGATTTTATTGAAAAGATATGGTTTGGATACATAGGTTGACATGTTATTTTATATGGAAAAGATATTTGTATTTAATCTTGCATGAAGTAGGCCTAGTTTAGTTTATTTGTGTTGAAATTATATTCGTATTGACAAGAATGCTTTGGATACATATGCTTTGAATTTTGCATATAGTAGGCATACTTTAGTTTATTTGTATTCAAAAGATAATCGTGTTGACAAGAAAGCTTTGTTTGAAATTTTTAGGATGGTTTGGCTTCTCGATGACCACTGGGACCATCAACACCGGTCGTACGCTATGTCGGTGGAGCAGCGGGTAATAATGATAGTGGCCGGTGTTATGAATTTCGTGTTTATTTGAAACACAAATGCCCCATATGTAATTTTATGATTTGTTTGTTTGTAGGAGCTTGCACCTCTGAAGCTTCGATCTCACGGGGCCAACCTTGGGGGATGCGCTATGATGAGCGATACACACCGTATGTAAGGGAGACATGACTTCTCCCTTTCATTCAATTGGTTATCCGGTCGACACCTGCCCACAATGCTGCAACAATCACCGCGCTTATTGATCGTTGGAGGCCGGAGACACACAGTTTCCATCTTCGGACCGGGGAGATGACCGTGACGCTCCAGGATATTGCTATGATCATCGCTCTTCCTATCGAGGGGAATCCTTTATGTATGAACACTGATTCTGATGGGTGGCATGCGCAGATGAATGCGCTTATCGGTATGGTTCCTCCGGAGCCTCGGGAACCAGAAGCAGAAGACAAGAAGAAGGAAAGAGTCGCGGCTGGTGCTTCTTTCAGTTGGATTGCATGGAACTTTCGTACTTGCCCCGAGGAAGCTAATGAGGATGAGGTCAAGACATATGCTCGTGTCTACGTGTGATACGTTATATCCCGGACTATGTTTGTTGATGGCACAGACAAGAATGCTCCATGGATGTGGCTGAAGGCTTTGACCGTCTTCGATAGCAAATGGAGTTCGGGTTCGGCAACACTGGCTTACTTGTATAGACAGGTATGAAGTTGTTTGTTTTTCACTTCATTGCTACATTATCAATGCGATCTTCCTGTTAATTCAACCATTTTCTCTTTTTATGCAGTTGGACGAAGCCTGTTGTAGGCCATCTGGAGGTATTGGTGGTTATATGCTCGCACTTTCCATATGGAGCTGGGAGCATTTGCCGGTTGGATGACCGACGATCGTGAAGTACGAGGATTGGGACGACAAAGACGACCCACTACAGCTCCCCACTTGGGCTTACAAGTGGGATGTGTTAAATGAGATGACGGATGATCCCTCGGTCATGTACAAGTTGTACAAGAGCGAGCTGGACATGATCACGGCTGAGCAGGTGACTCGACATTGCATAAGTGATTCTCATGCTTCTATCGTAACTCGAAATCAATTTTGCATTCTATGCTATTTTGCAGGTGGAATGGGAGCCGTATGGAAGAGGGGATAGTTTTGGTGACCCTATAGAGTTCAGGGTGAATCCGATGTGCACTAGGGATAGGGATCTTTGGCATATGTGGTGCCCACTCATATGCAACTGGGCGGTTGAGCTTCACCTACCACATCAGGTGTACCGCCAGTTTGGTTTGTTCCAGCCACACCCCCGGAGTGGGAGGACACGGACAAGTTGCTACACGCGTAAAATATAATTAACCTTGAGCACTTAGCAGCTTCTCGGCGGTTTGGATGGTGCTAATATTCTATTTCTAACTTGCAAGTTGGATAGGAAAAGGCAGCGGAAGATCAAGGATTGGGCCAAGCATCACATGAAGTATGTCATGCAGTTTGTGCTTAGTGTGGAGCAAGCTAAGGCTGGAAAACGAGCCCAGCTTCGTGAGCACTGTCCAATCGCGTTCAACAACTATCTCACATGGTTTCTTGCAAGTACATATGTGGAGGTATGCAATCCAGCATATGCTGAGGAGATTTTGGAAGATCCCACCATTTTCGATGAGCTAACTCGGCACAAGTACAACGCATTAGTCAGGAAAGGCAACTCAGTCCTTTCAGCTCCAATGATGAACTTTGTGGTATTTGTCCTTTTTGCTTTTCCATTCGCACTATTCACATCTTCGCCTACCTAACATGTTAATGTCGTTTCTGTTCATAGTATGCCCAGATCAAGAAAGCAGCTGATGAGACCGAGACTATTTTGGAAACAATCCCAGTTGGGAAAAGTGATGGGGAAGGTGCACTTCGAGCATTCATTAAGGTTCACATCTCCTTCAAACTAGCACTTAACATGTGTTGCTACATTCGATGTCTCATTCACTTGTACATGTTGTAGCGCCAGGGCCAAAAGTTAAGGCAGCTATCAAACCTTTTCTTGTCGTGACCCCGAGTATGTATCACCAGAACGGTCTAGGTCGGCAACACCATCAGATCTTACTTCTGGCCATGGTGATCCTTTGGAGGATGAGGATGTGGGTGTGGTCACCCAAGAGGTATGGCATGAGCATATATTCAATTGCTGATGCATTGCTAACTATATCCTCACACACGGTCTTTCCATATCTTTTGCTTTTGTAATAGGTTCCTGATGATATGACCTTGGGGACCTATCAAGTTCGGTCATCATACGAGTTAAAGCCTAGGAAGGGAATCACACCTGAAGACTTCACCCAAAGAGGCAAAAGGACGGTCGACACCTCGTGGATGGCAGCTTTAGATGACTATGTGGATGACGGGGAGGAACCGGAGCCGGAGCTGGAGCATGTTGCTCTTCCTAGGAAGGAGAAGAAGATAGCCAACAGGAGGGGGTAGGAGCCAAAAAGCGCACAAGGAACTAGTCGTCGTCCTCTATTTGTTATGTAACTCGCCTAGTGGGCGTTTTGCTTATGTCGAACTTGTTATGTCGTTGAACTTAGAGTGGTGGTAGCTCTTAGTAATGTTGAACTTGATGTATGTCCTAGTAATGTTGAACTTGAAGTGATGGTCACTCGAAGAATTCTTGTCTTTGTTGAAGTTGAAGATGTGTTGAAAATGTCATAATGAATATCATTACTGTTTATTATGTGATGCAAGTATATGTGCTTGAAAATGTGCCAGAAATGACCCAGTATGAGGGATAAAAAAACACCAAGTGTTGGTGTGGCGCCTAGCCCGGAGGCGCCACACGAAGCAATGCAGTGCCTAGCTCGTGGGCATTGCACTTCTTCATGTGGCGCCTCTGTGCTAGGTGCCACACAAACACTTAGCGAATTTTTTGACCACAAACGGGATGTAAATTTTCTGTTGCTCTCTGGATAGCTCTTCCCAGGCATGCAACGCCTCAGAGCTAGGCGTCACACAAAGCAGTGCAACGCCTAGCTCTGAGGCGCTGCACACCTGGGAAGAGCTATCCAGAGAGCAACAGAAAGTTTGCAAGTTACAGGCTGGTGTGGCGCCTAGCCTGGAGGC
>NC_041382.1:719985193-719993619 GCF_002162155.2 Triticum dicoccoides | reverse complement strand
ACTTTCTGTTGCTCTCTGGATAGCTCTTCGCAGACGTGCAACGCCTCAAAGCGCCTAGCTCTGAGGCATTGCACGCCTGGGAAGAGCTATCCAGAGAGCAACAGAAAGTTCGCAAGTTACAGGCGCTCTGAGGCGTTGCACGCCTGGGAAGAGCTATCCAGAGAGCAACAGAAAGTTCGCAAGTTACAGGCTGGTGCGGTGCCTAGCCTGGAGGCGCCACACGAAGCAGTGCAACGCCCACGAGCTAGGCACTGAACTTGGACTTAGTGAATTTGTTGGCAAACCTAGTATTGTGAAGATAACATATGCACACATAGTATACATAGCAAGTAGGAAAACAACTATGAAGACAACATATGCACAAAGTACTTCATGATACATAGTACTTCATAACACATAGTACTTCAACTTGAGGAGTAGTTCATACAACCAAATCAAGGAGGAAATACATAGTACTTAATGACACATAATGGTTCGCAACCAAATTGAGGAGGAGTCCAAAATACATAATAGTTCATGACACATAGTAGTTCACAACCAAATCGAAGAGCATAGTTTAGAGGATAACATGATCATCGTCCACAAGCAAGTTGAAGATGACATAGCTCTATTGCGTAGAGAAAGGCCTCTTTCCCTTCTTCTTCTTCCTCTCTTCTTCCTCTTCCTCCTCCCTTTTCCTTATGCGGTGAGCCTCCTTAACCACCCTCTCCATGAATATCTTGTTCTCCCTCTCTTTTTTTTCATCTTCAAATACCCAAAGTTTCAAGGTTCTTTCTTGAAAATCCTTCAGACGCTTCTTCTGTGCCTCCTTACATTTCCTCTTCAATGCATGGTCCCTAGCACGACACTCACGGTACATTCTCTCTCTATCCTTCCTCTTCTCTTCGAGCTCCTCTTCCTTCTTCTTCTTTAGTGCGGCTGCATCCTCCTCTCTCAGCTTCTTCGCAGCCTTTTCCCACCATACTGCCATCTCATCTTCTCCTTCATTGTTGGTTTGTTGGGTTGAGATGTCGCCATACCTACAATGAGTGAAACATAATAGTTAGTATTGACAATAAGAACAAATGGAAGAACATGTACATTGCAACATATTAGTGAATAAGGACAACAAGAATATATGGAACATTATAGTTAGTGAGCAACATACGAAAATGGTCCATCGAGGTATCCAAACATTCCTCTATAACGACCTTTGAAGGAAATATGCCCTAGAGGCAATAATAAAGTTATTATTTATTTCCTTATATCATGATAAATGTTTATTATTCATGCTAGAATTGTATTAACCGGAAACATAATACATGTGTGAATACATAGACAAACAAAGTGTCACTAGTATGCCTCTACTTGACTAGCTCGTTAATCAAAAATGGTTATGTTTCCTAACCATGGACAAAGAGTTGTTATTTGATTAACGGGATCACATCATTAGGTGAATGATTTGATTGACATGACCCATTCCATTAGCTTAGCACCCGATCGTTTAGTATGTTGCTATTGCTTTCTTCATGACTTATACATGTTCCTATGACTATGAGATTATGCAACTCCCGTTTACCGGAGGAACACTTTGTGTGCTACCAAACGTCACAACGTAACTGGGTGATTATAAAGGTGCTCTACATGTGTCTCCAAAGGTACATGTTGGGTTGGCGTATTTCGAGATTAGGATTTGTCACTCCGATTGTTGGAGAGGTATCTCTGGGCCCTCTCGGTAATGCACATCACTTAAGCCTTGCAAGCATTGCAACTAATGAGTTAGTTGCGGGATGATGTATTACAGAACGAGTAAAGAGACTTGCCGGTAACGAGATTGAACTAGGTATAGGATACCGACGACCGAATCTCGGGCAAGTAACATACCGATGACAAAGGGAACAACGTATGTTGTTATGCGGTCTCACCGATAAAGATCTTCGTAGAATATGTAGGAGCCAATATGGGCATCCAGGTCCCGCTATTGGTTATTGACCGGAGACGTGTCTCGGTCATGTCTACATTGTTCTCGAACCCGTAGGGTCCGCACGCTTAAGGTTACAATGACAGTTATATTATGAGTTTATGCATTTTGATGTACCGAAGGTTGTTCGGAGTCCCGGATGTGATCACGGACATGACGAGGAGTCTCGAAATGGTCGAGACATAAAGATTGATATATTGGAAGCCTATGTTTGGATATCGGAAGTGTTCCGGGTGAAATCGGGATTTTACCGGAGTATCGGGAGGTTACCGGAACCCCCCGGGAGCTATATGGGCCTTAATGGGCCTTAGTGGAAGAAGAGGAGAGGCGGCCAGGGCTGGGCCGCGCGCCCCTCCCCCCTAGTCCGAATAGGACAAGGAGAGAGGGGGCCGGCGCCCCCTTCCTTCTCTCTCTCTCTCTCTCTTTTCCCAACTCGCGAATCCTATTTCAACTAGGATTGGGGGAGAAGTCCTACTCCCGGAGGGAGTAGGACTTCTCCTGGCGCGCCCTATGATGGCCGGCCGGCCTCCCCCTCTTGAACCTTTATATACGGAGGCAGGGGCACCCCTAGAGACACAAGTTGATCCACGTGATCATACTCTTAGCCGTGTGCGGTGCCCCCTTCCACGATAGTCCTCGATAATATTGTAGCGGTGCTTAGGCGAAGCCCTGCGACGGTAGTGCATCAAGGTAGTCACCACGCCGTCATGCTGACGGAACTCTTCCCTGACACTTTGCTGGATCGAAGTCCGGAGATCGTCATCTAGCTGAACGTGTGCTAGAACTCGGAGGTGCCGTAGTTTCGGTGCTTGATCGGTCGGGCCGTGGAGACGTACGACTACATCAACCAAACGCTTCCGTTGTCGATCTACAAGGGTACGTAGATCATACTCTCCCCTCCCGTTGCTATGCATCACCATGATCTTGCGTGTGCGTAGGAAATTTTTTGAAATTACTACGTTCCCCAACAACCTTGCCCTTGACCACCACCACGGCCAAGTCCACCACCAAGGCCAAGACCATCACCAAGGCCAAGACCATCACCACGGCCAACACCACCACCACGAGCTCTACCATCACCACCACCACGGCCTCTTGTAAGTCCTAGTTGTCGCCCTCTTTGTTTCCTAGATCCTATTTGGCTACCACTTGGTTGGCTTGGCACTTGTTGGCTACCACTTGGTTGCCTTGGCACTTGTTGGCTACCACTTGGTTGCCTTGGCACTTATTGGCTACCACTTAGTTGCCTTGGCACTTGTTGGCTACCACTTGGTTGGCTCCCTTGTGTAGATCCTTGTTGGCTTGTGCTTGCATAATTTTTCTTGGACCTTTTCCTTGGTTGGCTACCACTTGCTTGCCTCGGCACTTATTGGCTACCACTTGGTTGGCTCCCTTGTGTAGCTCCTTGTTGGCTTGTGCTTGCATCATTTTTCTTGGACCTTTTCCTTGGTTTCGTACATTTTATTTGTTGTGGCCATGACCTTTGCATTCCCCACAACTGGAGCTCTCACGAGGCTCTTGGAATCAGTCGCTGCCCGCTTCGTAGCGGCCACCATGGCCCCATCTGTCCATGTCTCCTCTAAGACGCTTTGTCTTACGTCTACCCCATTTAACAACCTTCAACTCCGGATCCGGCCATAGTTGAATTCCATGGTACTCTGGCCATTGTGATTGGTCAAAGTATGGGTGAAAGCGGGGAGCCCATGTTTTCTTGACGGTCATGATTGAGAACTCCGACTCCCTCATGGTGAGTGGGTGATTGACATCCACATTTCTAATGCGACCGGCGGTATACAAGTGTGAGCATGGGAGATGAAGCAACAATGGCCTCCCGTAAGAGCAATCACAACGTGTTAGCGACACCTTGAAAGCCCAGCCTTCATGTTGGCGGCCATCATTTTGTGGTTCCTCCTGGCTCTTTCACTTCGTACTTCCACTCTTCGTTGTCATATAGTATAGCTTCTTGTGAGTCTGCCTTCCGTATTGAAATTCCAACCATTCATCAACCTTGGGTGGGAACTTGTACTTGTACTTGCGATTGTTCCCACCTGCTATTTGTGCATCCGTTTCCATGGAGTACTTTAGAAAGTACGCATTCATCTTGTCAAATGTGTATTGAACTATTGCCGTCACGGGTAATCCACGTGCACCTTTGAGCACCCTATTGAAGCATTCGGCCATATTGCTTGTCATTTGACCGTATCTTCGGCCATCTTCATCAAAAGCACGTGTCCACTTGTTCCGGTATTGAATGTGCCTATTGAGAAAGTCTTGACCACCGGGATCAAGTTTTTTTTGTGCGAGCAATTTGTTGTACAAAGTGGTGAACCGCTTTTCGGAGAGAGCGAGACAACAATCTTGAAGATCATCGGCCAACTCCTTAATGCCACATGCCCTATAGAAGTTGGAACAAAAGTGCCTCATGCACCATCGATGGTGCAATGGAGCATGCCCGGGAATGTCAATCTACACCGCGTTAAGAATTCCTTGATGCCGATCTGATATGACACAAATTTCCCTCTGAGCGGGTAACACCTTCGTCCTCAAAAGACGCAAAAACCACTCCCAGTTGTCATTGTTCTCCACTTCAACCAAAGCAAATGCCAATGGCAACACCCGGTTATTGGCATCACTTGCTATCGCAACCAACAAGGTGCCCTTGTATTGTCCAGTCAAGAACGTGCCATCAATGGCAATGACCAGCCTACAGTGTTCGAAAGCCCTCACACATTGCTCGAACGCCCAAAAAGCACGGCCAAATACTCGGACTTCCCTTCCTTCATGAACCGTTGTTTTTCCCCATGAGGCTCGACCATATGAACCATGCCCGGGTTTGTGGCGGCCATGGCTAATAACAACCTAGGGATTAGGTTGTATGATTCCTCCCAAGTACCATACAACATCTTAAATGCAGCTTGCTTCGCCTTCCATGCCTTGCCGTACTTCACCTTGTAATGAAAGATGGCTTTCACAAGGTCAATAACATGTTGGACGCTCATTGTTGGAACTGTGGATATTGAGTTGGAGAGCCTGTAAGCGATGAACTCGGACGTGAGTTGTCTGTGGTCTTGGGACACAATCTTGCCATCCACCCTTTTGCCTCGGCACATGTGAGTTGGCACACAACTCACTACATACCAAGTGGGACCTCCTTTCCATGGTCTTGCACACACAATCCACAGACATATTTCATCTTCACATGCACATGCAACCGTGTAGCGCACATTGACGTCCGAGTTCACCACCTTGTGTGGACGATAATGCGTAACCGAGCAGTTTCGAGCCACATCTTCAATTCCAAGAAGGTACGAACTTAGACCCTTTAGCAATCCCGTTCTTGCCGTCATCCAAATCACGGTGGGATCTTGGCCTAACCCTAAGAGATATACCTTGGCCACCATCTACCATGGCTTCATCCGCGAGACTAACATCCTTGAACAATGTAGTCTGATGATCATGACTGAATACCTTCTCAAAAGCTTCGGCCTCCTTCACCGTGAACCCCTCCTCATCAACTTGTTCATCGGGACCTTTGTCATCTGAATCCGATGCATAGCCATGGGAATAAGGGATGGAATGTTCCATTGTCTCTTGCAAATGATATTTGTCGAGATCACCCACATTGTTGTCATGGAGATCAACTTCATTGTCATCGTCCGCATACTCATCATTCTCCTCTTGCAAAGCTTCATTTTGGTTGTTTGGAAACATTCTCAATGTTGGCCTCACTTCTTGGGTCAAAAGAGGTTCAACAATTTCATCTCGCTTCAAGGGTGGGGGGATACAAGCAACCAAAGGGGAGGGGTTCCGGTTCAAGCCCAAATGCAAACTTGAATCAACCTTCTTCGTTGCAAATAACTCAAGAGCCTTGTCTAGTGATTCGGCCACCGTCTCCTTGTATGCAACCCAACATTGCTCCGAATTGACACGCATTGTCTTCCAACGGATGTGCATTCCAAAACCAACATTATGCCTTCCCTCCAACTCAACGATATCACTAGGGTCCATCCAATTCAACTCTTTCCTCACTTGTTGCAAGAGCTCCGCATAGCTAGGACTACTATCAAACACCATGTCAAACTCATCCGGGTCCGGTTCAATATTGCCTTTCAAGAAGGCATCTTTGTTCCCATGATGAACAAACACACATGTTCTTCCCATCCCTATAAGCATTCAAACAACACAACGTAACATTGCTTTCATGAGTTCTAATCCAAGGATTAACACGGTATACAAACCCTAAAATACATATGAAACAACAACCCTAACCCTAGCACCAACATAAGAACACCCATAAGAATAACCCTACCATACTAACAAGCCTAATCATAGGAAATTGGCAAACAAACATCTCACATCTTCATGCAAATCTCTAGATCCATACAAAACTAGGGTTTCCCCAAACTAGCAACAAATGAGCAATTTGTTAACATTACTTGGATCAAAACAAGGGGATCATAGAAGATTACCTTGAGGGAGGGTTTGAGTTCGAAATCCACAGACAAAATCTTCAAATTTCCAAGATTTGGGAGAGGATTTGAGAGGGGGAGAGAGGAAAAGAGGTGGCAAATCTCGGGTCGGATGCTATGGGGGTAGGGGTGTGTGGGGTGGGGGGAGGGGGCAGCCAACTAGTAACAGACAGTGCACTGCTGGGTGCGGGCTCAGGGGCTGCCACGGTGGGCAGAGGTGCAACGCCCCAGAGCTAGGCGCTGCACCGTAGGGTGTGGCGCCTACGTGTCGAGCGTCACACAAAAAGGTCAGCCGCGTGAAATAGTTTCACGGGCAGTTCATTCTGTGATTTGATTTCGTCCCGAGGTTAAAATTGTCAAATTTGCCTCGTATAACATCGCATGTTCGTACACCATGACGCCCTTTGCATGAAGCGGGGAATTAATGAGGCCGATACGTCGCGTCTCCCACGCTTCATGAGGAGTACATGCCCGTGGAACCCCATATGGCGTTGCGCCCTCTCGGCGCTACTCCTTGGGAACTATCAGCTCGGCCGCTATTCGTCCTCAAGGCCGAGGGTGGCTTTAAGTTTGTGAGGGCAACAGACTCGATACCGGTGAGTTCGCCAAACTTGACGTATCTATCGAACACAGTTGAGCATAATCGATGAACCTTCTATTTTGCATGTAGTTCGGCAAAAAAAATCATTCAACGGGTCATCTAGTCCGGATGAAAAGTTGTGAATGGCTAATTAGTGTCAAAATGCCAAAGTAATGGGTGAAAATTTGAATTCACTCAAATTATGTTATGAGTATGTCTTTCGAGACAAATTTAATCATACTATTATTTATTTGTTCTCAATCAAAACATTTGAAATATTCCTATAAGAAAATATAAATCATAGATCCCATTTTTGCTATATAATTAAAAGAAAAATATGACTTAATTACAGATGTTTTTCAACTTGGAATTTCGCATAGCAATAGAACATCACCCTCTTAACATCCCACTGTTTTTCCTTTTTTCCAACACTTTCATAGGTGGTTTTCACGAACTTTTCTTTAAATGTTGGTTTTCATGTGATCTTCTCTCATGGAAGTCAACATTTGGTGCAACCCAATGAAAACCACGCGGAAAAGATGGTTTGAAGTTTCAAGAAAATCTAAAAAAAAGAGATGTTAAGAAAGTGATGTTCTATTGACATGTGAAATTCCAAGTTCAAACGCATTACTGGATGAGAGCTAAAAAATAACAAAATCAACATTGAATAGTGCCAAACAATAATGTCACTATTCACTGCAAATATATTTTTCCCATAAATCGCATCATGTAATGTTTTTTAACTTGGAATCTCGCATAGCAATAGAACATCACCCACTTAACATCCCATATTAATATTTTTCATATTTTTGAAAACTACTAAAGATGGTTTCCACGAAAATATTGGTTTTCATATGATATTCTCTCGTAGGAGTATGCTTGATATGTGCTCCACTTGGTTGGAGTTAAGAAATAAAGCACCGCATGTGGCTGGCATTGATCACTCTGCACCGCCTGATCAGTACATTTGCCGGTGGAAATTATTACATACTCCATCCATTCTTAAATATTTGTCTTTCTACATATTTCAACAAGTGACTACATACGAAGCAAAATAAATGAATCTACACTCTAAAATATGTTTACATACATTTATATATGGTAGTTCATTTAAAATACCTAAAAAGATAAATATTTAAAAACAAAGGGAGTACTTCACTGGTCATAGATCCTAGCTTTGCTTTTCTCAATGCATGGCATGGTAGATGAACATATCGATCGTACGGAGTACAGAAAATTTACTCCGTATCATGTTAATTAATGTCCGTCCCATTTTTGTGTTTGATAACGACGGTCCACCTACTTACCACTAGCCCGCCCTTCTTCCAGATCCGCACACTTGTGCTAGCTCGCACACAGGCTCCATACGTTCACACGAAGAAATCACATCGAAATTATTTGCATGCAGATCAGGGGC
>NC_041382.1:719956928-719984917 GCF_002162155.2 Triticum dicoccoides | reverse complement strand
CGGCTAGAGGTAGAAGAAGACGCAAGACACAAAAAATTTCAGGCCGGCACACGAACGCCGTCATGGGCGCACGAACGTCCAAATCCTTTTCTTTTTACAGTGGCTACATTTCCACTAACTCAATTAACTTGGCCGGCACTCACGCACTAGCTAACAACCTTATCCAGCTGATCTAATCCATGCACTAACTAACCCCACGCGAGTCACGCGCACACCACGTAGCTAGCTCCAACAGGTCGCAACAGCCTCTGTGCATGCAGCTCCTTCATGTCAGGAACGCGAGCATGGACTCACGCCGACACACACCCTGTGCCCATCATGAACCAGAACTGTCGCGTTGACGCCGGTCACCACCGCACAGGCACGGGCATGGCTTATTACCAACACTCACCCCCTAAGCCATGACCTTGCCGTCGGCGTCGTCTTGTACTCGTTGCCGGCGGCCCCTCACACGGGACGACCTGTGCCGCACCGCCCGGCCTCCGCACCATGGCTACCGCGCTGCACTCATTGTCGACGTTCCCCGGATGCCGCGCCACAGCCGCAGCAGCATCCACGCCGCCGTGCAGCGCCGCTGCGCCACCACGCCGCGCCTCAGCGGCCTCCGCGGTCGCCGCATGTACGACATCACCGCCCGCCGCCTCCGCCACGCGCCATGACAGCCGCAGCGTCGCCCACCTCCATAGGCCGACACACGACCCGGAGCTTCACCGCGCAGCCGCCGGCGAACGTCATCACCGCTGGCACGCCTCCGGCAAGGTGACGACACCCAAAATGAACCAGCTCTGACACCAAATGTTGGAACAGCAGCCCTCTCTCACTCTCGGCTAGAGGTAGAAGAAGACGCAAGACACAAGAAATTTCGAACAGGCGCACGAACGCCCAAATCCTTTTCTTTTTACAGTGGCTACGTTGCTACACTCGGCTCCACTAACTCAATTAACTTGGCCGGCACTCACGCACTAGCTAACAACCTTATCCAGCTGATCTAATCCATGCACTAACTAACCCCACGCGAGTCACGCGCACACCAAGTAGCTAGCTCCAACAGATCGCAACAGCCTCTGTGCATGCAGCTCCTTCATGTCAGGAACGCGAGCATGGACTCACGCCGACACACACCCTGTGCCCATCATGAACCAGAATTGTCGCGTTGACGCCGGTCACCACCGCACAGGCACGAGCATGGCTTATTACCAACACAAGCCCCTCCTCCAGCACTGTAAAATTTGTTTCTACTACTAGTTTTAAGGCCCAGTCCAACTACTTGCAGGCTCAATCCAACACATATTTGCATGACCCAGACAGCCCAGCCCGCCCTTCATTTTTTTCTAGATTCGCCACTGATGCAGATGCAGAAGTTTTCGCATCATATGCATGCCCCAGTAGCTACGTACGACGCACCTGCATGAACACGTGCATGCACTCACCACCGTCTGCCACCCTGCAATGCAATGCTGCAAGAACACCTACGCCAGAACGGTGGTGACCTGCGGCGACGTGGCGTTCGCGATCGCACCGTGCATGTCCTACGCGTACCCATTTGTCATTTACTCTTTAAAAACATCCTCAACTGTTTGTATGTTAACTTGTTGATAAAATATGTCATGTCATCAATCAATATTTTAACATACAACAACTTCGTTGGATTGTATCTAGTTTGCTCAATAGGATGTGAGATAATAAATAAAGTGCTCTCTCATTCTACATTGGAACTTGTGTAAGGGGTGTTGGTTTATGTACATACAACATTTCCCTCTTTCCTCATTTATTGCATGACACATCATCAAAAATTATATGTGTCAAAGTCTATCAACAACTATCTTACAACCATTAAAGATACCCTAATTTGTAAATAAATAGTGAGACTAACCGTTGAGCTTTTGTCTGTGTATGTTTGCAGGCTTCACTAAGTTTCTATCAGCATCATCACACCAGGCTACGGATAGCTAGCCGGCTGGGGTTGTCTAGTGTTGCTGCTTTCTGCATGTGTTCTTCGTTGCTGCTTTCTGCATGTGTTTGACCTCCATCTGTTGCCCTTATTACAGATCGAGCAGATTACTAATCGAATCATCAATAAAATAATGTGTTGAGCTTTATTTTGTATGAAATTCACTCTTATCAATAATAATAATAAACTAGTTTTTTAAAGGAATAATAAACTAGTTTCATGCCCACATGTTGCTTCGCCGGTCATACCTAGCAATGGTGGTATTTCGATATCATTACCTTGTTGAAGGCATTGTATGATGTTGCTTAGTTCTTCTTTTAGGATGAAAACTCAGGATTTAGTATTTGACTGAATTCGGCAACGGTGACACTTGTATGTCCTTATCTTTTTGAAGACGTTGCTTTTGAAGAACCTACTCGCAGCCCGTGTGTTGTCACGGTAGTGCTTGGTATCATTGTTGGTTACGGCGTGCCTTAAATCTTCGTTTTTTGCTTCTGTTATTTTTTCTCTTATTTTTTTTGACTGTGTGCATTCTTGATACCTCGAGTTGCTCGTGGCATTGAGTTGTTGCACGGACTGGATGTACTTGATATCATCTTGATATTAATATATTATCCTTTGTCGGAAAAAAATGTCTGCATGTTGCTGCCGGAATTTTTAGCAAATGTGATTAACATCTTTTTGAGACTAACATGGCATATTTCTAAAGGGATTTTGTACCGACTAAATGCAACCTAAAAAACTTGACGATGCCAACTTACTGAAACCAGTGATGTTTTTTTCACCAGCAGAGACAACATAACTAGCTTGCATGTGTCTTAACGAGACTAAATGAAGATTGGGTGTTCAGTCCTTCCAAAACAATCCATGATTAAGCTCCCAAGAGTGGATAAGGAAAGGAAAATTTGGCGCCATCTCCTTAAAACAAAGGGAAACTACGGAGAAAAGAAACTTATGTTCAGTTGCCATGGCAATCACTGCGATCTTACTATTTCTTAATGCATGCATATGCTTGTTGTGGGATAAAAATGTGCAGACTAGGAAGTATGTGGTCAACCATTCTGAGCACTCGCGTAAGTATGCAGTGATGCCATAATACCAACACACAAAATTCAAATTCAAAAGGTTAAAAGGATAAAAAATGAAAAAAAAATGTGAATGCTCACATGTGTCTATTGTCTACAATCTCTAAAATTTTCAAATCCAAATTCAATCAACACATAGAGAAGAAAAAAGATACTCCCTCCTTCCATTTATATAGGGCCTAATGAGTTTTTCAAAACCATCTTTGACTATTGACAACATTAGTAGTACATGAGATGTATAATATGAAAATTATATCATTAGAAGCTCCTTTCACATACGAATTTGGCCATATGCTTTGTGTAAGTTGCATGTCATATATTATTACTCTAACATTTGGTCAAAGTTAGCCTCAAAAAACGCATTAGGCCCTATATAGATGGAAGGAGGGAGTAGATCCAAATGTGAATAGTGTTGAGTGGTGCAAGCAAAGCAACCCCATGAGTTTTATTCAGTTGCCCTAGTGCATTTGTTCTATCCAAAGTAAGCCCAGTGTAGGTCTACCATAAGTCTTAATAATCTATATGCTTTTGCTATTGAATTTTGTGAAATGTATTTTCAAACTCATGAAGATCAAATCCACCCAAGGTGCCAAAAGTGGAAGATGATGCTCTATGGGGTTCTATAGTTGTTCCAGTGCCAAAAAATACATTGAAGGTTGCAAACATCAAGACCTCGACATCGCCCAGTGAGGATGATGAACTCTAGGATTCAATAGCTACACCTCCACCAAAATACCCTAGGAAGCCTTTGAAGCCAGCAACTAAAAACAACGACGACCTATGGGTGCCATCGCATCACCCCACCATAAACGAAAGCTAGGCATCTAGCATCATCAAGGCAACTCTAATCCATGCCCAGAAGTTAGTGCCCAAAAATCAATCCCCAAAACGTAACTCCGAAAATTCCTAGGTATTGGGAGGGTTCCATCTAACCTACCCTCAAAACTTAGTTCATAAAAGTTTCCTTTACCTTTTCCCAATTTGTTTTGGTAAGTTTTAGACCCCATTTGAACGGATTTCCACAACATAGTAGTTCAAACATTGATGTCAATGATGCAAATATTTGAACAATATTTCAAACTCATTCTTTTCAAACTTATAAATTCAAATTTAAACACTACATGGGTTCTAAATGAAGCAAATGTTCTAATTCATGACAGATTTATTATCCAAGACATTGCTAGTGGTGCTTCGTAAGGTCTTCCTGTAGTATCACATGAGTTTGCTTATCTTTGATTTGCTGATGCAGTTCAAGAAACCTAGAGTCTAGATGCATTACACAGAGGTGTGAAATGATCTTGATTGGGATTAAAATCCAAGTTGTGTGGTTGGCATCTCTCATTTTCTATGATCATGTTGTGAAAGATCACACAACATGTCATGATCATCCATGGTGCTTTTTGTGTTCCAATATGTAGAGGTCTACGAATAATTGCAAAACAAGCTTGCAACACACCAAAATCCCTCCCAACATCTTTTCTCACAGATTCTTGAGCGAAGACAAGGTGAGCTCTCTTGTTGCCTTCTACATTTAAATTTGTGTTGACAAATGTGGACCATGATGGGTAGGTACCATCTGCTAGATCATAGCCCTTATCACACTTGTGACCGGTCACTTCCAAGTTGGAATGTGGAGTTTCCCCTACAACAAGCCTTACAAAAAGATGAGTTCTTTGCAAGACATTGTTTTTATTGTGAGGTCTAAGCATACCAAAGTAACAATGCCAAATCCATTGATCATCAGAGGCAACAACTTTGAGTATGATGGTTAGGTCGTGGAAATGCCTAGTAAACTGCCCACTCCATCTCGTAGGACAATTCTTCGATGTCTATTCCATGCAATTGATGTTTCCAAGCATCCTAGGGAACCCTCTCATTGCATCAATCACTAGTAGAAAACAGGGCTTTGGTCCAAGCTCGATCTACACATTAGTCCCAGTTGCATTACGAACCGGGACTAATGTGAGCATTAGTCCCGGTTCGAGCGGTTAGGGTGCCGGGCAGGCATTAGTCCCGGTTCACATGGGACCTTTAGTCCTGGTTGGATACACCAACCGGGACTAAAGGGTGCGATGCCCTTTATAGTCCCGGTTGGTATCTCCAACCGGGACTATAGATTAGACCTTTAGTCCCGGTTGGAGCCACCAACTGGGACTAAAGGGGTTGAGGCTTTAGTCCCGGTTGGTGTCTCCAATAGGGACTAAAGGTTAGACCTTTAGTCCCTATTGGAGACACCAACCGGGACTAAAGGGGTTCTTAAATTTGTTTTTTGTTTTTGTTTTTAGTTTCTGTTTTAAATTGCTTATATCTTTTAGGATATTTGATGTTTTTGAGTGATTCTTTTTTGCATTAGATTCAAAATTTTGTCTAGTTTTTGTTTGTGCCATTAGTTTTCAAATTTAAATGATTTAAATTTGAATTTGTTCAAAATGCTTAAAACCCTAGATTGTGAATAATTTGAGTTTAAAATAGTTTTAAATTTAATTCTTTTTCCTCCTAGTCACGTGTTAGATTGTTGTCACAGTAAGATTTATTTGGTTGTTTTTAGAACAATTTAAATTAGGACTTTAATTAAAACAGTATTGTTTTGCTTATATAGTTGTTTTAGTCCTTAGTTAGTTCTTTCTGTAGATTTTAACATGTTGTAATATGCTTCTGTTACACAACAGTAGATAAATTTTTACAAATAATTAATATTAATTTTGCTACTGTTTTGTATTAATAGTTGTTTAGCCTTTAATAATAGTTGATAAAATTAGTTTTGCTATATCAAAAAGTAATTCTTTTTGCCACTTCAATAGAACGTGACTCTAGCTTGGTTAACCTTAGTTGTGACTCTGGCTGGGACGGTGCTAGCAGATGTAGTCGACGGTAGGACTGGATGGACACCATCCCGGACTAAAGGGGTCCTGCAATTTTCAAACTCTACCCCCCTATCGCCATTTCAGTTTTGAAAAAAAAAGAGAAAATGATAAAAACTTCAAAAATTAAAATCCTTCGAGATGTAGTTATGTTACTCATCTACTAGTTACGAAAATTAAAAAACACAAATTTTGTCATGGTTTGCAAAAAGGTGTTATGAAAAAGTAAAACGGATATAACTTTTGCATACGGTGTCGAAAAAAACGTATAAGATATCAAAATGTTCAGCACGAGAAGCCGGTTCCGATTTTGACGGTCGTAGGACGTTTTGCAAATGTTTAGAATCCTCAAATTCTGAAAGGAAAAAAGTTATCCTCAACTTTAAGTTTTTTGAATTTTTGGTCAAACTACTTATTCAAGAAATATTAGTGTTACTAAATAATTATTGTTTTTTAGAATAATAGTTTCAAACTCAAACGGTGAAACGTGTGACTTGATGCTCAAGTTCAACTCATAATGGTTAATAGGATTGACAGCTTACTATTGTCAGGAAAACAACAAGTACAGACTTGGAAACAAAGGGGAATAGAACTCGGAAGTTAAGCGTGTTTAGGCTATAGTAGTGAGAGGATGGGTGACCGATCGAGAAGTTAGATGATTTGGAATCCACACTTGAGCAGTGATGAGGGGTGATTAGATTAAATTGTTAAATAATTCAGAAATATAAAAATCAGAAAAAGTTCAAAAAAATAAAATAAAATTCAAAAAATTCCTTCAGTCCCGGTTGGTAGCACCAACCGGGACTAAAGGTCCTCCAGCCCCGCTCCAGACAGCGGCCACGTGGAGCTCCTTTAGTCCCGGTTCGTAACAACCGGGACTAAAAGTCATGGCCATTACTCCCGATCGTTTTGTCCTGGTTGCAGAACAGGGACTAAAGGCCCACTGGAACCGGTAGTAATGGTATGTTTTCTACTAGTGAATATCCAGTAGCCTTAGTGTGTCATTTTCATTGGATGTTATTAGGTACTATTCTCCGAACATCTCAACCACATGCTTTGCAAACCTCTTCATACACATAATGATAAGATCTTTGCAAATTTGGACATATTCATATGCCAAGTCACTTGGGACTGCATATGCCAATACATGCATTGTTGCACAACAATTCTAAATTGCACTCGCACTAAGTTTTCTTGCAGCATCCACCTTTTGCAAGAGACAACACTAGTGCAGAACCGGGCAATAACACCGGTTCGTAAGGCACTTTAGTGCTGGTTTGGTAACCGACGCTAAAGCGTAGGCACTAAAGCCCCCCCCCCCTTTAGTACCGGTTCAGCACGAACCGGTGCTAAAGGGCAACCACGTGGCACGAGCCAGCTTCGGGGGCAGGGAGCCCTTTAGTACCGGTTGGTGTCACCAACCGGTATTAAAAGGTTGGGGGGGTTTGGGTTTATGATTTCTTTTTCATTTAATTTTGTGTTTTCCATTTAATTCTTATTTGTTTGCTGGTATTTTATGATACTACATATTGTACACGTTATGCATATATATAAATAGAATTTCTAGTAGAACCGATCATAATATATATATATATATATATATATATATATATATATATATATATCATCGAATGTCTCACAACCACCATTAATTAATTCACACATATATACACACATGTATATATATACAATTTCTCCTAATTGGTGCATTCGGAACCAGTGGCATTAGCCTAATTGGTGCCTTCGGAGCACGATAACAATTGGAAGTGGTTCATGGGGGCGGTAGCGGGTAATAGTATTCTCCTTTGGGATCTATGACCTGGTTGAGCAAAAATCCCGCTATTTCCTCTTGAATTGCTTCTATGTGATCCTCTGTTAGGAGCTTCTCCCGCACCTCTTTGAACTGTTAAGAAGGAGATCAATATGCATGTGTATTAGTTGTGTGACTAGATATCGATAATGGTGTAAAAATTGTGAATAGTGTTCTGACAAACATACCCACTCCTGTCTTTGAGATTTGCTCCTTTCGGACGCCATCATGCGAATGTTCTCGCAAACTTAGTATGCACACAGATTATTCCCCGGCGCCTGCTTCAGGGCCTTTACGAGAATGGAATTTGATCAGATAATAATTAATCAAGCATGATAATTAAAGATATGAAAGCTAGCTAGTACTACTTAATTACTTACCTGGGGTCAATACCATTTCAAATTTTGTTTCCATGGGCCTGGAGTGACCCTGATGAACTTTGCCCAAGCCCTTTCTGCCGACAAAGAAAATGAATAAATGGGTTATTAAATAGTTGTTATCAGGAAATGACGAACTAATTAAATAGGCCGAGATATAGTTAATAATGATTGAAATTACCTGTTGACTATCCCCTTCACGATGGTGTACTCACTTGCTTTCTTAAGTAGTGAGTCTAGTACTTCAACTATTCCTTCATCAACTTTAATGATTAACAAGATCCAGTGAAATCTGCATGCACACACGTTTGCATGTCTTAATTAAGCGGGCATATGTAAGCAAAAACATGTAGCTAGCTAGTAGGAAAAAACAGAATTTGTAGTATAAGACAGTGTGACTCACTCGAAGTTGTAAGGAAGTAGTATATCTTTATTGTATTTGAGGTGCTTGAAGAACTCTAGCATGCTTTCCTCTATACTTTTTTCGTAATATGAATCTATTTTCCATGTGTATTCATTAATGGTATTTGGGTCAACGAACCCAATGCCATAGCGTCCACCTTTTTTCATTTCATAAATCTTCATCCTGCATAATACCACAGAAAAGAATATAGTGAGGATAATTACAGGTAATGATTGATCAAAATGATCACTACAGCTAGCTTGAGACTTAAATTACAGAAAGAAATCACTTACAGACAATAGCAACTGACAATAGATTTGTCGAGTGTGTCTTGATTGTATAGCTGAAATAGTTCTGAATACTCAATGGTCACAACTTTCTCATGGTAGTAATGATCCTTCTTGACATTCACCATGAGGGACTCTCGATTGGAAATCTTGGTAATGTCCATGTACCATTGATGCAATTCATACATTCTTGTTGGGAGCTTAGTGACCTTGTCTGGCTCGACTAAAGGTTGGCCCGGGACATATTTCCGTTTTATTTCCTCCTCTCTAGTCGGAGACATGGGCTCGATATCGAGGAGTTGTCCAACAGTGATCCCGATCGTTTCAGCCTGCGGAATACGCTCCTCGGTTATTACCACATCGCCCATCCCGGAAACGTTAATGGTTTGCCCACAATAATATTGGGCGCGCCTACTCTCATGTGTTGTTGGCACAACAAGCAGGGGGATTGATTGCGCCGCCTGTTCTCCCAGCTGGGGAACTGTTTTACCACTCCTTTTGCCAGCTGATTTGCTCGAGCTCGAGCTCGCCTCTTTCTGTAGACGTGCTCGATTTAACTTCTTGATGTGGCGCTCATAGTCTGTGTCAACAGGCTTGGGAGCTGGTGCTCTAGCCATACGAATGAAGTGGTCAATCTTTTCCACAGGCACTTTCTCCCTTGGCGGCGGTGGCGGTTTCGGTGCAAAATGGGCTTCCACCTCGGCCTTCGATATGGCTATGTTTTCCTCCTCAGACCTGTCGTAAGGCCTCTGCGGAAGAGGCGCGAGGCTTGGACCATATTGAAATCTCTTGCCTCCGCCTGTACCTCCAGTACTACCTCGACTTGTACCGCTACGCACCAAGCTGAGGCGGATCTCTTCCGTAATTGCTGAGGCGGCAAAGACGGCTGGCGTGGCTGAGTTGGAGGAGGAGGAGTGGCCTGAAGTTGTGCCGGACTTGGAGGAGGAGTGGCCTGAAGCTGTGCCGGACTTGGAGGAGGAGTGGCCTAACGCTTTGCCGGACTTGGAGGAGGAGGAGTGGCCTGAAGCTGTGCCGGACTTGGAGGAGGAGTGGCCTGACGCGTTGGTGGACTTGGAGGAGCGGGAGTCTGCTGACTCGGTGGTAGACTTCGACGAGGAGTCGGATGACCCAGTGTCGGTGGCCTTCGAAAGATGATGCAATCCTTTCTCCATAGGATGATACGATGGTTGGCCTCTCCCAGTGTGTGCTCATCGTCACCTTCAGGAATGTCAAGCTCTAGCCCCGAATATTGGTCCACCACCTCATCAACCAAGACACGAGCATAGCCCGCTGGAATCGGGTTGCAATGGAAGGTTGCCTCGGGGGGATTTGTAAAAGCAAGGGCGTCCACCACCTTCGTGGATATGTTCTTCATTTTGAAGTGTAGCTCGCAGTTAGTGTTCTCCATGATGTCATCCACTGGGTAGCTATCCAGCAATGCGTCGCCCGGGGCGGAACCCACTCTGCTTCTCGGCATGGATGGGCTGGTGCTATCCAATGGTGGATCATCCGCTAGCTGCTGAGACCCCCTTTGCTGGCTAAGTGAGTCGATCTGCTCCTGCTGCCGCTGGAATTTGACTGCCAAGTCCGCGTGCACTGATTCTAGGCCTTGAAGGCGTTCATAGTCTAGATTCCTCTGATCCTCCTCCATCTTCCTCTTCTTCTCCTCCGCAATCTTCTTTCTCGCACGGGTTCTGTAGTCGGCGTTCCAGTCCGAAAACCCCTCATACCACGGAATAGTGCCCATGCCTCGTGTTCTTCCCGGGTGTTCAGGATTTCCCAGGGCACGCGTAAGCTCGTCGTTCTCTCTGTTGGGCTCGAACACCCCCGATCGAGCCTCTTCTATTGCAACAAGTAGCTTATCTTCGGCTCCGTCCAGACATGCCTTCTTCGAAACTTTGCCTGTCTTCGGGTCCAACTCCCCCCCCCCCCATGCGCATAGAACCAAGTCCTGCACCTGGGGGGGCAGCTCAATGTTTCTGGAGTGACACCTGCATCCAGCATCTCTTTCTCAGACTTATCCCACTTAGGCATTCCCACCGCATAGCCACCTGGCCCCAGCTTATGGAACTTATCCTTTTTTGCGGCATTGGCCTTGTTTATTCTCGACCGTTCCTTAGATAATTCTGAATCCTTGAATTTCACGAAATCGTCCCAATGAGCACTTTGCTTCTCTAGTGTTCCCTCGAATACCAGAGTCTTCCTTCGTCCCTTGACGTACTTGGCCCATTCACGAATCTTGTGGTTCTTGAATGCAACCGCCATCTTCCTAAGAGCAGCGTCCTTGACTTTCTCCACATCTGCATCTGTGAAATGATCTGGTAGGGTGAAATGTTCCATGAGCGTTTCCCAAAGCAGAATTTTTTGTCTGTCGTCGACAAAAGTAACTCCTGGACGTGGCTTTGCTAGCTCTCTCCATTCTTGAAGGGAGATCGGGAGTTGGTCCTTCACAAGAACTCTGCACTGACGAATGAACTTGTCCGCAATCTTCTTAGGCGCTAATGGTTCGCCATTTGGTTTGATGGCCTCGATATTGTACTTTATGCCCTCCTTCAACTTTTTGTTCGGGCCTCGTTTCCTGTTGCCTAAAGATTTGCTCGATCCGGATGGCTGAAAGAAGAAAGATCGATTCGTTAATATATCTTCAAGTCATTTAAAACATGTGATGATTGCCAGATGCCTGCTTATATAAATATATATACCTCGCCGGTCTTTGTTGTTTCAAGATCAACATTTTCTTCGTCATGTTCATAGTTCATGACTTCATCAATTCGGTCGTCGCGATCGAATATCATATCACCCTCCCCGGTGTTGTTTAGATATTCGGAGCCGTCATAATCTTCTTCATTCTGATCATCATCTGCCCGCGAGGATTGCGTATGATATTGAACAGGGCCTCTTCTCCCTCTCTGTCGGTATTGTCCGCCATAGGTTTTGTTTAACTAATCCAAAAGAAATATATTAAATTACAATGCATGGATGCAATCAATTAATAAGGAAAACTGAATCAATCATAGTACATAATAAGCATCATCGAATATAATCTTGAATACATTGTCTCGAATAATAGATATAATCTTGAATACATCGTCTCGAATAATTGATATAATCTCGAATACATCGTCTCGAATAATAGATATAATATCGAGTACATCACTAGCTAGCTAGCTAGAAAGCTAATAAAGATCGAATACTACAGAGTAATCTAGGCCACTCACGGTTCCTGAGGTGCGGGCGGTGGACACCCAAAGAGAAGGAACCATCACTAGATCATAGCTCGGGTGATCTCCCAAAAGAACCTGCCAGGTATTGGAGAACCTGACGTCCATAGCAGCCATGTAGCGATGGACGTGCTCGTCCTCCTCCCTGACACGGCGACGTACCACCTTCGGCGGGGCCGGCTCCCTCCGTACCGAAAGTGGCCCATGCGAACGCCACCAAAGGAGATGAGGGTCGACAACGGGACCCGGGGCCGGGTTCCTCACCAAGCGTCGCGCCCCTGAAGGTAGCACCTCCCAGTGCCAGCCCGGCGGAGCCCAGTCTCGGACATGGGTCCTCTGAAGCAGGACGTCGTCGCGAACGGGTCGACGGCGAGGATGCGGGCCGGGCATCGTCGACAACAAATACTATATGCCGCAAAAGTAAAGTAACATTTTTTAAAGATGGATTGTGATTTCATATATGCAAATTCTAAATTTTATAACTAAAACTAACATTTCTAATATTTCTATAACTAAAACTAACATTTCTAATATTTCTATAACTAAAAAACATTTCTATATAACTAACATTTCTATATAACTAACATTTCTAATATAACTAACATTTCTAATATTTCTATATAACTAACATTTCTATAACTAAAACTAACATTTCTAATAATTCTATAACTAAAAAGCAGAAAGGTTGCTAACAATTCTATAACAATGTGTGTTGTGTGGTTGGCGGCCGAGGCAGGAGCTCACCGGCGAGGCGCGACGACGGTGGGCGGCGACGGGGACGGAGACGGAGACGGCGACGGGGACGGGGCGGCGACGACGGGGACGGGGACGACGGGAGGACACGGCGCGGCGACGGGGACAATGGGGACGGGGACGGCAACGGCGATGGCGACGGACAACGACGGGGACGGCGACGGGGGCGGCGACGAGGGGCGGCGGCGACGGGGCAGAAGAGAAAGAAGCAGGAAGAGATGAGAAACTGACAATTTTTTTGAAGTGTTTTCTTATATAGAACCCACCTTTAGTACCGGTTGGAGCCACCAACCGGTACTAAAGGTCTGTTTTGGCCAGGCAAAGCGGCGGGAACCGCACCCCCTTTAGTACCGGATCGTGGTGCCAACCGGTACTAAAGGCCCCCCCTTTAGTACCGGTTGGAGCCACGACCCGGTACTAAAGGGTGTGCACTGCCAGGCGAGGGGCGCAAAAGTTTAATCCCACCTCGCTAGCCGAGGGGCACTCGCACCTGCTTATAAGCCCCGCCGTCACTGCTGTCTCGAGCTCCTCTCTTAAGCAGGCCTTCTGGGCCTACCTCTGCTGCGATGCCCTGTTGGGCCTACTGGGCTAGCGGGCCTGCATCCTGGCCCAACTAGTATTTGGGTTTCTAGTCGTATGCAGGCCAGTGTGGCCCAGTAGGTGGGCTTTTTTCTTTTCTTTTTTTGCTTTATTTATTTTTGTTTTATTTATTTTTGAGTTGTTTTTTGCTGTATTTAGAGTTTCTTTGTGAATATTTTTTCTTTAGGTACAAAAAATTACAAACTTTCTGTTAGTACCGGTAGTTTACAAATTTGAATAGTTTAAATTTTGAATTATTTGAAATTTGTGTGAATCACTCTACTTTATGAATAACTTAACTTTGAAAATAGATTTTTCAGTGATTCTTTTTTATTATGTTTAATCTTAGTGTGTTTTATCATTATATTCAATTTGGTAATGCTTAGATTATTTAAAAAATGAAATGCCTTTGTAACGGACGAGTTTTCATCCGAAACCCTGATACTTCGAAAGAGATTGTCCATTTTGTACACGAAGTGCATCCAGTTTTTGTGGTAACCATCTCTACTTTTTTGCACATGCTATGTGGGTGAAATTATGATACCATGCCAACTTTCAACCTTTTATGAGTTCATTTGAAATGCTTTTCAATTTCAGGGTCATTTAGCTGAAAAAATTAGTAAATGCATGAAAGAATTTGCTTGCACATAAAATTTCTTCGCGTTTCAAATGCCAAAACACATAACTAACTACCCTAACTATTACAGAGATTCCCTCCTAGGTGTGAAACACAGAAGAAAGTGATCATAGTGAAGCCGATCACATCCCAGATCTTTGGGTGTGAAACTTTTTCTTTGCGTGTGTCCCTTTGCGCCGTAGCCATGGAAAATCTTCATCATTTAACTGGATGCTCGGGTCAATATTCACTGTGAATGGAGCAATTTCATCAAACTTTTCATAATCTCCTGACATGTCTGTCTTGTCATCCACTCCCATGATGTTTCTATTCCCAAAAAGAACTATGTGCCACTTTGGCTCATCGTACGATGCATTCACTTCCTTATCTTTTCTTTTTCTCGGCTTGGTAGACATGTCCTTCACATAGAAAACCTGTGCGACATCATTGGCTAGGACGAATGGTTCGTCTGCATACGCAAGATTGTTGAGATCCACTGTTGTCATTCCGTACTGCGGGTCTTCCGTTACCCCGCCTCGTGTCATATTGACCCATTTGCACCGAAACAAAGGGACCTTCAAACCACGTCGATAGTCAAGTTCCTATATGTCCTGTATATAACCATAATATGTTTCCTTTCCCGTCTTGGTTTCTGCATCAAAGCGGACACCACTGTTTTAGTTGGTGCTCTTCTTATCTTGGGCGATCGTGTAAAAAGTATTACCATTTATCTCGTACCCTTTGAAAGTCATTATATTCGAAGATGGTAACTGGGACAGTAAGTACATGTCATCTTCAATAGAGGCGTCATGCATGGTATGTGTTTGCAACCAGCTGGCGAAACTCCTGGTTTGTTCACGTGTAATCCAGTCATCAGACCGCTCCGGGTGTTTGGAGCGTAGCAAATTCTTGTGTTCATCCATATACGAAGCCACCAAGGCAGAATTCTATAGAACTGTGTAGTGTGCTTCAGTGAGAGAATGTCCGTCCACACATATTATTTTTCCCCTCCTAGCATGCCTTTTCCATCCAGTCTGCCCTTATGCCGCGATTCAGGAACACCAATCGGCTTAAGGTCAGGAATAAAGTCAATACAAAACTCAATGACCTCCTCATTTTCATGGCCCTTGGAGATGCTTCCTTCTGGCCTAGCACAGTTATGAACATATTTCTTTAAGACTCCCATGAACCTCTCAAAGGGGAACATATTGTGTAGAAATACAGGACCCAAAACATTAATCTCTTCACATAGGTGAACTAGGACGTGTGTCATGATGTTGAAGAAGGATGGTGGGAACACCAACTCGAAACTGACAAGACATTGCACCAAATCATTCTCTAACCTTGGTATGATTTCTGGATCGATTACCTTCTGAGAGATTGCATTGAGGAATGCACATAGCTTCACAATGGCTAATCGAATGTTTTTCGGTAGAAGCCCCCTCAATGCAACCGGAAGCAGTTGCGTCATAATCACGTGGCAGTCATGAGACTTTAGGTCTAGAACTTTTTCTCTGCCATGTTTATTATTCCCTTTATATTCGACGAGAAGCCAGACGGTACCTTAATACTGAGCAGGCATTCAAAGAAGATTTCCTTCTCTTCTTTGGTAAGAGCGTAGCTTGCATGACCCTGATGTATGCCGTCTTTTCCGTGCATACGTTGCTGGTCCTCCCGTGCCTCAGGTGTATCTTTTGTCTTCCCATACACGCCCAAGAAGCCAAGCAGGGTCACACAAAGATTCTTCGTCATGTGCATCACGTCGATTGCGGAGCGGACCTGTAGGTCTTTCCAATAGGGAAGGTCCCAAAATATAGATTTCTTCTTCCACATGGGTGCGCGTCCGCCAGCGTCATTCGGAACAGGTTGTCCACCAGGACCCTTTCCAAAGACCACCTTCAAATCCTTAACCATATCATGTACATCAGCACCAGTACGGTGGCGAGGCTTCGTCCGGTGATCCGCCTCACCTTTGAAGTGCTTGCCTTTCTTTCTTACGGGATGCCTGCTCAGAAGAAATCGACGATGTCCCAGGTACACATTCTTCTTACAATTAGCCAAATATATACTATCGGTATCGTCCAAACAGTGTGTGCATGCGCGGTATCCCTTGTTTGTTTGTCCTGAAAGGTTACTGAGAGCAGGCCAATCATTGATGGTCACGAGCAGCAACGCCTTTAGGTCAAATTCTTCCCCCATGTGTTCATCTCACGCATGTACACCTGTTCCATTCCACATTTGTAAGAGTTCTTCAACTAATGGCCTTAGGTACACATCAATGTCGTTGCCGGGTTGCTTAGGGCCTTGGATGAGCACTGGCATCATAATGAACTTCCGCTTCATGCACAACCAAGGAGGAAGGTTATACAAACATAGAGTCACAGGCCAGGTGCTATGGTTGCTGCTCTGCTCCCCAAAATGATTAATGCCATCTGCGCTTAGACCAAACCATACGTTCCTTGCGTCATCTGCAAACTCCTTCCCGTACTTTCTTTCGATTTTTCTCCACTGCGACCCGCCAGCGGGTACTCTCAACTTTTCGTCTTTCTTACGGTCTTCTCTGTGCCATCGCATCGCCTTGGCATGCTCTTTGTTTTCGAACAAATGTTTCAACGGTGGTATTATAGGAGCATACCACATCACCTTGGCAGGAATCTTCTTCCTGGGGCGCTCGCCCTCGACATCATCGGGGTCATCGCGGCTGATCTTATAGCGTAATGCATCGCATACTGGGCAAGCGTTCAAATCCTCGTACTCACCGCGATAGAGGATGCAATCATTAGGGCATGCATGTATCTTCTGCACCTCTAACCCTAGAGGGCAGACAGCCTTCTTTGCTTCGTACGTACTCTCGGGCAGTTCGTTGTCCTTTGGAAGCATATTCTTTATCATTGCCAGCAACTTTCCAAATCCCTTGTCAGATACACCATTCTCTACCTTCCATTGTAGCAATTCCAGTGTGGTGCCCAGCTTTTTCTTGTCACCTACGCAATTTGGGTACAACAATTTTTTGTGATCCTCTAACATGCGCTGCAACTTCTTCTTCTCCAAATCACTTGCGCAGTTTCTCTTTGCATCGGCAATGGCCCAACCTAGATCATCAACGGGATCATCTGATGCCTCTTCTTCAGCTTCTTCCCGCATTGCCGGCTCAGCTTCTTCCCGCATTACCGGCTCAGCTTCTTCCCTCATTGTTGTATCATCATATTCAGGGAACCCATGGCCAGGATAGCTGTCGTCATCCTCTTCTTCTTCATTGTCTTCCATCATAACCCTTCTTTCTCCATGCTTGGTCCAAACATTATAGTGGGGCATGAAATCGGACTCAAACAGGTGGACGTGAATGATTCTTGACGTAGAGTAATTGTGACCATTCTTACAGCCAACACATGGACAAGGCATAAAACCATCCGCCCGCTTGTTTGCCTCAGCCGCAAGCAGAAAAGTACGCACGCCATTAATGAACTCGGGAGAGCATCGGTCATCGTACATCCATTGCCGGCTTATCTTCAATACACAGCACCGAAAACACCAAATTAATACAATACATAAAGTTCATACATAAAGATCATACAACACTTAAATGCAACAAACAAATAACTCTTTAACTAAAGAATTTAAATGCAACAACAAATGCGATCAAGATCGCAACTAAGGTAACAATTGATCCAACAGCATAATGATACCAAGCCTCACTATGAATGGCATATTTTATAATCTTTCTAATCTTCAAGCGCATTTTCTCCATCTTAATCTTGTGATCATTGACGACATCGGCAACATGCAACTCCAATTCCATCTTCTCCCCCTCAATTCTTTTCAATTTTTCCTTCAAATCCTTGTTTTCTCTTTCAACTAAATTTAACCTCTCGACAATAGGGTCGGTTGGAATTTCCGGTTCAACTACCTCCTACATACAAATATCTATGTCAACTTGATGGGCATAATTTGTCATAAACACGAAATGCAATGAATAGTTTTATAGAGAATATACCACATCTGAATCATAACCCGGACGAGGGCCGACGGGGACGGATATCAAAATCATGGCACTATGTATAACAAACAACGTATGTGTAAGATAATTATACGAGTAACTATATATCCAAATCACACAAACATCAATTTTTTATATAAAACTTCATGAACAAGAGGCTCACCACAAGGTGGTGCCGGCAACGGGACGTTGCGAGCGATCGATGGTGGTTACGACGGAGATTTAGAAGGTACTAAGTAAACCACACCTACATATGCAAATTAAGTGTTATTTTTGACCTCAAATTGCATATAAATCAAATACTAGCACATATATATAATTCCTCCCAAATTACCAAACTCAAAAATCAATCACTATATAAAGCATTGCACGAGCTAATCTAGCAATGAGAGATGAAAGGACAAAGTTGCTAACCTTTGTGATCATTTGAATGGATGGGGGCCTTCAAATCTTGACAAATTTTGGGCAAAATGTGTGATGAGATTGAGAGGAAGAGGGAAAAGAACAGAGGGGAGAGGGGAAAGGGGAAGAATAGAGCGAGCTCGGGTGGACGAAGGGTCTATGTAGGATGACCTCTAGTACCGGTTCGTGATACGACCTGGTACTAAAGGTGTTGGAGGGTCCCCGGACTGACAACATCCTGCCACCACTCACTTTAGTACCGGTTCGTGGCACGAACCGGTGCTAAAGGTTCGCCACGAACTGGTACTAATGAGAGCGGCCGGCTAGCCATTGGAACCGGCACTAATGCACGCATTAGTGCCGGCTCAAATTCAAACTGACACTAATGTGCTTCACGTTTGACCCTTTTTGTACTAATGCAATAATCATGTGCTTCGACCGCAGCCCCAGAAAGAGTGTTGTCGGCATTCTAAGACATCGTGTGAACAAGTTTGCCCGATACACTAAACTTTCCATGAAATAATATCTCACGATTTTGGAAATATTTGAGCATATTCCCTATTATGACAAATGTACCTACGACCCAACTGAGAATTGCTTCCATCTTCCTCCATGGTCATCATCAAGACCATATCGAGGTCATCATCATCTTTCCTCCTCTGATGATGAGTCGTGAAAGAACTCTTGATCAAGCCAACTCCCCCTATGGACCACCTTCGAATAGGTTGGGGCATGACAGAGGAGGTCATGTGGCGGCAGGTTCGGCCAGTCATCCCAACTTGTGTTCACCGGGAGGAAGTTGTCGCCCTATCATGTGCTCCCTGATCGACGCGACATGGGAGCTTGTCATTTCTTAGGTCAAGAGGCGGTGGTGGAGAGAGTGACACGACAACGGAGGACACCATCATAGATTGAGGTTATTGGCAACGTCTACTTAGAGGTGGGGCACGAACATTATGCAACATGTAGCTCAAGCGGTGAGCATCGGCGGTCCGGATCGTGACAAGGCAGTGGTTGCAGACCAGGTTGGGGGGTGATTCCGTTGGTGGCGAGTGACAAGGGAAGGAAGGGCGAGGTCAATGGGGCAGATTGGGTTGCGGCAGCCGGTGGCGTGGCTAGAGACAAGCCCGGTGCGGTAATCACAGCGGTAGTGGGTGGAATTGAGGATTGTTTGAGGGAACCACCAGCACTTGTCATGGTTGAAAAGAGAAAGGTTGAGAAGGAAATGAACGAAAGACCACCAAGTTGAATTTTATAAGTGGGAAGGATATTGTTTGTTGAATTTTATAAGTAGGAAGGATATTTTTTATCTAAAATTTAAATTGATTATGTCTAATGAAGAGTGTGTCGTTCCTAACTCTATGATGACTTTAGCAATACCAACAATTTGGCCTTTCTCCAACTTGCTCGAACCCTCCCAATTTGTAAATATTTGAGCATTAGTGGATTAATTTTGCAATTCATACATCATACTAGGAATTATATATACAACTCATTACATTGTTGAGACATATAGTCAGGCACAACATATTCTAATGCATATATAGATTGGGCTCTTATAGACAAGGCCCCCGCCCAGGGGCCTTATCACCCTAGCTTAGAGCATCTCCAACTAAGACTTACCTAATTTGCCCCCCTGTATGTGTGGGGACGCGTCGGTGAATAGGAGTGGGTCAACCCCAATTTGTCCGCTCGGGTTACAATGCTCTTCATTTACGAACCCTCAAATCCATACAAAGTTATGGAACATTGATCAACATATACATTGTTAGCATACATAGGACATAGTTCAAACACCGGATGACATAGGACAACAACAGTTAAACAATGACACCATAGTAAAACAAAGAAAATATTTAACTAAGACCAGATTGTTCGATGGTATAAATAAACTAGATAGGGGAAGTTCACTGAGGGCCGCCCTTGCCCTTGTCGTCTTTGTTGCAGAATTAGCGGTCCAAGGCAACGTTGGAGTCGAGGTGGATCTGCTCATGGCCAAAGTTGGATGTGTAGACGGAGGTAGCGGACATGGTCTCGTCTGATTCCAGAGGCATGCCGGCGATTGCACTATTGAATTCATGCACCAGCCAACTCATCCAAAAGTCCGAACTGATGGAGGGAGGCGGGCAATATATTTCAACACTCCCCCTCATGTCTAGGCTATTTTAGTCCTTAGACATGGGATCGATGTAGGCCGCAGAATTGTTTTATTTAATACTGCGTTGGCAGGGTCTTGAACTCAAGACCTCTTGGCTCTGATACCATATTGAATTCATGCACCAGCCAACTCATCCAAAAGTCCGAACTGATGGAGGGAGGCGGGCAATATATTTCAACATGCACGACCGGCCCAAGTTTGTTGCCTCATGAGGAAGCAGGCACGGGCTTCCTCCGCATCCTGTTCTTCAGGGTGCAGCGCGGTCCGACTCCTATGTTGTCTTCAACCGCTAGTTCCTTGGCGTCCAAGGAGTCGACCGTGAGCAAATTCGTCGGTGATGGCGCGCGTCCGAGTCCTTGGACGATAGGGACCGCTGCTTGGCGGCCTGAAGACCGGGTCCTCATCGGATCCAGTTGAAGATGCTTTTAGGGCCGGTTCTGGCGCGTGCATGTCCCTGCTCCGATGGTAAGCAATAACGCAGGTTGACAAGTTCTGGAAAAAAAGACGCCGATATCCACCACACGTGTGGCATAATAGGCATTCGCTCACACACCGTGTGTGACATGAGCAGGGGGCAGCCCACACGGGCTGTGTGTGGGCAAACAGTAGAATTGCCCACACGTGTGGGCACAACTACTTCGCGCCACGTGCCCAACAAGTACTACTCATTCCCGTCTCGTGCGTGTGGCACGAAGCAAATATGCCCACACGTCCTAACGCGGCTATATTAGGTACCCGCGGGATGACGATTTAGTTGCCATCCGGGATGGCAGATGTAGTTATCCGGGATGGCAAATATGGTTGTAAAAGCATGGCAACTCTCTCTGTTTTGGTTAACTATAGTTTTCATGTCTAACTTATGATAGTTGCCGCGTGTAATTAAACCATAGTTGTCGTGTGTGATTAACTACTTACCACATATGGTCAAACAATAGTTGCCACGTGTGGTTAATCATAGTTGCCATGTATGTTTATCTGATTGTCACGTACGCGCAACTGCAGTTGTCGTCTAGCAAACGAATCATAGTTGCCATGTACGCGCAATTGCAGTTGCCATCCAACAACGTACGACTGTTGTGTGGGCGAAAAGCAGTTCGCCCACACGCGCGTGAACTAGGTGGTGGTTGTGTGGGCATAAACTAGTTCGCCCACACAGCGCAGCTGTCAACTGTGTGTTGTGGGGCGTGTGGGCGACCTCTCCAACGCCCACACACCGGCCTTGTCCTACGTGGCACGCAAAAACTGCCTCGGTATGTCAAGATTTGTGCAAATTTAACTAGACGGTGATCCAAGCATGTGGGCGAGTTGCAATGTTGTCACAGGTGTGGGCGTTAGTGTTTTCGAAAAAAACATAGGTTGACAGATATGGACATCACACTGTTAATGGTGATATACATCAACGGAGTGGATCAGCGTGCAACTTAACAGGTGAGCAGCTGCAACAGGGCCTACTCACTGACCTGTCCTTTTGCATCCAAGCCCAACTCAAACTGAGCTCAACCAACAAACAGCGGGATAGTGTAATATAATTTTGCGAGAATGGCATTTTGGCTCTGGGCCTTCATGGAGGCCGATTGTTTGAAAAAAACTCAAAATTCAAAATTTTGGTTTTGAAAAAATCTGAAAAAAAAATTGTACAAGTAAATAAGGATGTGAGGTTTATGTGTGTAAAATTTCAGAATGAAACACGTTGAAGTGCAATCTGTACAAAAAAGACAAATTCATGGTCTGGAAGGATGAATAGTATCATATGTTAAAAAGCCTCAAATTTGTCTTTTTTGCACAGCCCTCATTTCAACGTATTTCGTCCTGAAAATTTACACGCTATGCCTTCATCTATCTCTGTATTTTTTTTCAGAATGTTTTGAAATGTAAAAATATGAATTTTCATGAATTTTGAATTTTGCATTTGTAGGCCTTCATGGAGCTCAGCCTCCAAGAGCAATTTCCGTAATTTTGCTCCTTATCAAAACAAAGACCAAACGGGATGTAGCTCGTGAAGCTGCATTCCTAGTCTTCCTGATCCTGGCAATCATCGGTACATTAGCATGGCAGAAAATGTTCCTACCTAACAGTTGCACTTGCAATGACAAAGACTGTCTTTTATCTTCTTGTTTGCAGCACGACATATATTCACTGTCGGCTTGTATCAACAGCCCACACCCGCGAGTATGAAAACATTTATTTCCATATTTCAGTGAAACTTTCCGCCACCTCCCTCTATAACATCTGTATGCAATTGCAGTTTATCATCTTCTTCAACAAAGATTCGTTGATATACACCACTAAACTGAACGATGCCAATCTATTGGAGAACTCGGGTGTTTCTGGTGTACTCTGAACCACCTCTGGTTAAAATCTGCACTTGTCACACCTCTGAAATCAGGATATTCTACAATTAGTTATCAGCCATTGAACCAGGAGTACAAGACCAGCCTGTCGGGAAACTTACAGTTTGGTCAACTCATTGGCCAGCATTAGGACAAGAGTCTTCGGATCTGAACCACAGGTTCTACTCAACACATCGTAGCCCGATCTTTACATAGTTGAGCATCACAGTATGTGGGTACTGGGTGTCTCTGATGTTGTTTGTCCAGTCCCTAATGTCCCCATACCTCCAGTACTACGTGATATTAGTGTTGTAATTTTCAGCAATCAAGCATGTTTCATGTCGTACAGAAGATTTGAGCAAAAGCTAGCTTACGAACTATAAATAATGCTTTTGGTATCCAGTGCAACCAGCTAAGCCTTCCTTCACAGTGAAGACCAAATCCAATTATTCATCAGTAATCTTTGCAGGAGCATGCTCTACCCTCGAAGCGATGAAAGCAGCTCAAATCCCTGACAAGAAACACCTGGTTGGCAATTGGAGAGACCATCTTCAGGAACGAGTGGCCGTCCCCACACGCCCTCAGGTTCTTCATCACCACAATCTCAACATCCACTCTGTTCAGCAATCAGCATAGAGAATGGTACGGCGAACTTCTCACTGTGAGTGCCAACCAACGGTACAGCTACCTTCTTGTCAAGCACTCAGTTTTCCCCCATTCCTGCTGTGCCATTCATCTTCTCCTTGACAATCTGCTCAAGTTCAATCACAAGCACGTAAATTCTCTTCGCCTGTGGATGCGAGTTGTCGTCGTCCATTAACAGGTGAACTCTCCCCTTGTGTTTGAGGTAGCTACACCGGGCTCCTTCTTCAGCCCAAGCTCTGTCATCATGGCACGCACCCTTGCAACACCATCCTGTTGTCCACTGTCAGTGTACATGTTAGCCATGAGCACGTAGTAGCCCACATTGCTTGGTTCGAGCATAATAACATGCTTGAAAGCCTCCTCCCCTGTCTCCACATTTTTATGTATCTTGCACGCCCCAAGAAGGGCACCCCACACAGAACCGTCGGCTGGCATGGGCATCGACGAGATGAGCTCTCGTGCCTCCTCGAGATGGCCCGCCCGTCCAAGAAGGTCCACCATGCAGGCGTAGTGCTCCAGTGTAGGCTGCAGCTTGTAGGTGCTCTCCATTGCAAAGAAGTACTTGCACCCCTCTTCATACTTCCCGGCGTGGCTGCACGCCGACAAGAGCGCGACCATTGCGACATTATCTGGCCGTAAGCCTTCTGACAGCATCCTTTGGAAGAGATTAATGGCCATGTCACCATGTCCATGCATGCCATATCCGGTGATCAGCGCCGTCCACGACACGATGCTCTTCCTGGGCATTTCGTCGAACAGCTGCTGCGCCTGGGGCAAGCTGCCGCAGCGTGCATGGAAGTTGATAAGCGCGCTGCAAAGCTGCACATTTCCACGAAACCCCGGGATTCTCTCCCGCACATAGCGATCCACGTGCAGGCCAACAACACGCGCGTCAAGGTGTGCGCAGGAGGAGAGCACGCCCACGAGCGTCAGAGCGTCTGGTTCCACACCATGGCCACGCATGCGGCGGTAGAGCTCGAGGGCGTCCACAGTGAGACCATTCTGTGCGTGCGCCGAGAGCACGGCGGTCCATGAGACAAGATCACGGGAGGCCAGCGGCATCTCCTCAAAAACCTGCCGAGCAAGAGGGGCGCTGCTGCGGCCATACACAGATATGAGGCAGTTGGCCACGGTAGTCCCGGAGGCGAGTCCCGTTCGAGCCGCCAGGGCGTGGAGCTGCGGCACGACGGTGGTAGGAGCGGCCGGGAGCAGCGTCAGGAGCGTGACGGCGTCGAAGTGGACGCCGGCCACGTGCACGCGCATGCGGCGGAAGAGGGCGAAGCAGGCAGGGGTGAGGGCGTGGAGCGCGCATCCGGAGATGAGGGAGTTGAAGGCGGAGAGGACGGTGGCTGGAGGCGTGGACGCAGGGGGCATTTCGTCGAGCAGCCGCCGCGCGCAGCGGAGGAGGCCCAGGCGGGAGTAGGAAGAGAGCAGCGCGGAGAGGAGGTACGCGTCGGAGGCAGGGAGGAGGCCGCGCTTGGCAGCGAGCGCGTGTACCTGCGCGACGCCGGAGGGGAGGGAGAGCGCCGCGCAGCAGATGGCCGCGGATGGCAGCGCCATGGCGTGCGGCGGCGGCGAAGGGTCGGCATGGCGTAGGACCGCAAGGGCCTCCCGGTGCCTTCGGAGGCGCGTCAGGGTGCACACCCGCGCGTACCATGGCTCGGTGGGGTCAAATTCGCCGGCGACGGCGGCGGAGGTGGACTGCTCGGTCGCCTTGGCCTTGGTTGGGTGCGGAGGTGGAAGATGGTCATGCATGTAGCCCATCGCTAGAACTGGGGCCGGTTTGTCAGGCATGGGCTACACGAATGCGTTCTTTCGGCTAGTGTAGTGTTCGTCTGCAAAAAGTTTCAGAAAATGGTGTGTACTCGAAAAGAAAGCCTATTGATTTTCTCTTAAGTCAAACGATGCATACTTTAATTGTGTTTACAGGAGCAAGTATAGCACCAAATAGAGATATCATATGGAGAAGGGTGTTTCGATGCCCAGGACCATATGATCTGAACGTTTGCGGGAGGTTTGAGATACAAATTTGGAGATGCCCTTAATTTGCTATTAGAGTTCTTGATCATTCTTTTTATGAACTTATAGTCAAACCTTACAACATTTGAGTTCTGAAAAAAATGCCTTCTGACAAAGTTTTATCCAAAACACACTCAACCAATGCGAGTTTTGACAAACACATGTGCAAGGCATATAAATTATAGTTGACTTTTTACTCACAAGTTGTTTCTAGATATCATGAGTATCCAGATGAGTTTTGTAGGGATCAAGAGTTGTCATGGTCTATACCATCTTAGAGCAACTTCAACGACTCGTTATATTGCTGATGATCATAATGCATATGGAGCGCGCTTCATATGGATACAGAGGCTTCCGAGTTGTCATAATGTTTGATGGCAACTCTATTTCCAAGGTCATGCTCGAAATTATGATAAGCATTCAGGCAGATATCTACGCGGATGTCCCACATATAATGCTTATCATAATTTTGAACAACGACATCCATTTTGACAGCGAGGGTGACTGAATTTTGGTGGCGACTCAGTTCCAAGGGCGACGACGAGATCGTTTTCACTCCCCACAACGGTAAAATGTTTGCTAACCATTTGGAGCCACATACGGTAATCCTTGCGGATATCCTTATGTTTCTCCCCAAATGGCTGGTATAATTTTTACCAGTGGTTATCCTCCTTCGAGAACAACACCAAGTTCGTCGACAGTGATGGTGGAGATTGTGGGCGGCTAGAAGGGAAGAGGGGCTTCATAGATACGAGAAGCGGGGAAACTTGGCGAGAGCCGGGAGGCGCTGGGGGTGCTGGAACTTTGATGCCGACTTGGTGTTGTCACTCCATGTCCAACGTTCAACATCTTATGCAGGTCGACAATGCGTGCTTGGTTGAGATCAATGGCGAATTTACCAAGGGTGCTTTAATCGACTCGAACTTCCACTCCAGCGCTGCAAAGTTATTTTCTACTACTAGTCTCAATGCGAAGCCCGTCCACTTATCAGCCTAGTCCAACACATGTTCGCACGACACAGGCAGCCCCGCCCCCCTTCCATTTTCTTTCTAGATTCGCCACTTGTTGGGATCATCGTTTCCAGCATCTCTTGGCTACATCCGGTCATTTCTCGGTATAGTTACAACGCCCCCCTTACTCTAGTGATGCATGACTGGTGCAGCATCAAGCAAAGCTCACGACACGCTAGCGGAAGGAGCAGGTCAGGGGCAGCGACAAATACTTCTTGGGCTCATTTGCAATTTTATTTTCTTGAGGTTGTTCTTGTACAGTCTTTGAATTCTCTTGTGTTTAATGGGATACGAGTCGTGAGCGCTAGGGTTTTATGGGCCGAACCCGTGAATGCATGGCAGGGGGGGGGGGGGTTCCTCCCTTAACTTTCGTTGTTCAATAAAGCTAAATTACAGTCGGCCGGAATTTCGCAACAGATCCGAACGATCTCATCGCCGTCCGATGCGCACGCCAAGGCCTCGATCTGTTTTCGTGACTTTTTGGGCAAACCTTCCTAGCACGCCCCGATCAAACTGCCATCTCGCAATTCACACGCTCGACAGCGTAATCCCGGTGCTCGCCTTTTTTAGCAGGTGATCCAATTTTCTGGGCCGAGAAACAGAATTGCGTGGGGATGAGGGATCGAAGCCATGACCTCTTGCAATATAGTGCACCGAGCTAGCCATTTCACACACAATTAGTTGTTGCGAACAGGGTCCAAATCTTTGTTATATGATTAGTTAGGTAGTTTTTTTACCACACTGCATGTAACGTGACAAAAATATTTATTTCTTTTTTTTTGTGAACCAAATATCTTTCCCCTTGTCTGAACATTTTCTTTCCTTTTTTCTAGTTAGAAGACGCGCTAAAAGTCTAGATAACTTATGCCTAGAAACACGTGGTAATTTTTTACCGGCTAATATTTTTTGTTCAAGCATATCCTAATAAATTATGTGCAAATATCATAGTAGTTTACACATAGTAGACCTGATAACTTACGTTTTGACCCAGTGAAAAATGTATGTTGAAACGTAATCTGATATTTTCTGATACGAGAAAGCTAACTTCTAGTCGACCGGAAACTCGCAATAGATCTGAACACAGGCGACGCCGTTAATTTTTAATTGCACAGTGCGCATGCAATCCCCATACCTCCTGGTAGATAACTGTGGCAGGTAACCGGTTACCCTGCACTAAGCTTGTGTTTACAATTTGGTCAGATAGTCAAGTTACCTACATGCCCTACATTAAGCTTGTGTTTCCCGATGCTCGCCTTTTACTTACCATTTTGTCATTTTGACTCATCTACTCTATTAGTATGGTTATATGTACAAGATGTTTCGATCCTTTGTACCTCTTATGACTTTATGAGGTAACTCTACTAGCCAATCACATCACCTACATTCCCTTCTAGGTTTGCACAAAAGTTAATGTGATGTCTGATCTTTTTCCGCACTTAAGTAGATTATTTTACTAGCTCGTCTCGAGTTGATGACACCACGGTA
>NC_041382.1:719949565-719956369 GCF_002162155.2 Triticum dicoccoides | reverse complement strand
AAACCTGATAGCTTATGTACCTCAGTCCTGATAACTTTAACGACCCGGGAGGGGGGGTTGTTGAAATATCCTCTGGTCACTTTTTTGTGAATATCATGGCAACTCAAACATCATAAACCCGATAACTTTGGCGCGGGGGCGGGGGGTGGGGGGAGGGGGTTGATGAAATATCCTCCGATAACTTTGGTGCGTATAGTATGGTAACTCGCACATAGGAGACCTGATAACTTATGCACCCCGGTCATGGTAACTTTTCGTGACAAGGGGTGATGAAATATACCCTCGGTAACTTTTATGTGAATAGCACGGCAACTCACACATCGCAGACCTGATTAATTATGTACCCCGGTCTTGGTTGGTGACCGGGTGGGGGAGGGCGCCTGTTGAAATATATCCCCAGTTATTTTTTGTGTGAATAGCATGATAACTCACACATCGCAGACCTGATAACTTATATTCCCCACTTCTGGTAACTTTGGCGACGATGATGAGGGGTGGGGGAGGGATGTTGGAAAAAAGTAGTTGAATACCCCCTCCCCCGGTAATTCCTGTATAGTTATCATGGTAATATAAGCACCGTAGACCTGATAACTTAGGTACAAACATGACGGTAACTTTAGACCCGAATAAAAAGTTGTTGAAACATACCCCGGTTACTTCTATGCAAATAGCATGGTAATATATGCATCGCGGACCTGATGACTTAGGTACAAATACCACAATAACGTTGACCCGGGGGAAAGGATTCGTTGAAAACACACACCCCCGGTCACTTCTGCATAAATAACATGTTAACATACATATAACATAAATGATAACTTACGGTAACTTTTGTTGAAAAAAGTGATCAAAACATACCAACATGAGATCTAGTTTCGAAGTTGTCGTCACGATGGATTTTTTATGTGAAAACGATTTTTCAGTCAGAAACAGTAGTTTGAGCTATAAAACATTTTGTAGTTTCGAAATAGTGAGAATCTACAATGACATCAGCTTTCCTGTGCTATCGTGCATTTGCATGTGGAGAGAATATTGGAGGAGCCATTTTTATACACCGGTAATTACTATATAAACAGGATGGTAACTGACGTACTAGAGATGTGATAACTTATTTAGCCTGGGTCTGGTAACTTTTGACCCGAATTTTTTTTCGACGAAACATAACAACATGGGATCTAGTTTTGAAGGTCTCGTCGTGACGAATCTTTTATGTGAAGATGGTTTTTCAATCGAGGCGATGGTTTGAGCTACAAAACATTCTGATTTTCGAAATAAAAGGAAATCTAGAATGACATCATCAATTTTGTCTTTTTCTGCATGCATGCATATATGTGGTAAAAGGGAGGTGAAGTTTACGTGAAAGAACTAGGCTGCATACACTCGATGCATACTCAATACTTGATCCTCCGCACCTATCGCTAAATTCCCGCCGTCCAGAAGTTAGTCACGTCCTTCGTTGTTAGTTAGGTGAGGAGATTCAAACCTAGGTGGCTTGAGTGGAAACAGAACGCACTCACCATTGCGCTAGGAGGCTCTACCCGCCACCAGCTTTGGGCCTGGAAAGATAGGCAAGATCATAAGACAAGACCAGTGAGAGCAGTTGGAAATATTATTTTCAAGCTGATCCAACAACGAAACTATTGATGCACATGGAGTTGTATTAATAGAGTACCTCGCAGTTGCATGTCGTGATCAACCTAAGTTGGATGCCTTTATATATAGCTGAATCTGTGGGACCCAGCACCTCTGTGGTCAGATCACTGCAAATTACAGTACGTTTGCTCCATGGCATATGCCTAATGATGAACACTCCTTTAGTTAATCTCGACCTATATATACGCATACGCGCACCGCAAAGCTAATCGTAAACAGGAGTCCTTGATTAATTAGCCCCTTGTGTGCGTACGAGGCCATCCTATCGGTTTAATTAATGCGCTAGCTAGCTATAGTGTGGTGTGACAGTGACAGTGACACTGTCATCTCCCTCGCTGTCGGATCTGAGAACAGGAGCGCTTTCCCTTCAGCGACACGGCCGCTCAGGCTCAAAAGGCATCTTAATTCGCATGCACGTGTGTTTCTTCCAAGCTGCTGGAGCTGGTCGAACTAGCTACGTAGAGGCCACGATCACTGCTCTAAATTTTGTTTTTCGTGGGCATAACCTTGGTTAACTTCAGTGAAACTAGAATTGCATGTCGAAGCAAGCACACTTGTTGGATTTTACAGCTTCTTCTTTCAGCTATAAACGGTACAGTATTATGAACATTTGCAGGGATTTGAAGGTGTTGATTGAAGGACGCAATTTAAAAAACGGCACGCGGTATCACTATCAGTCGACAAGGTGTTGATACGGTCGTCGCGATAATTTATGAGGCAAAGGATCACGCAAGAAATGGTCGTTAGTTAATGCCCACAAAAGTAGTTGCTGAGATGTGGCCTTGAGTTCGCGTACGATATCATTTTCCAATTCGTCCGGTCCTGACGAGTGATCTGTGGCTACATTTCGGTGCTTGCGAACTTTCTTGTGCAGTTTGATATAAGTATTTTCCAGCAAAGTGCAAGCACATGCATGCATGCGCGCGGCAGCCAGCGGTTGAACGTCGTATCGTACGAACGCCTCTATCTATGACTCTCGGCTGGAGCTAGCGCGCGTGGTAGTCTTCGCGAAAGCATGGGCTAGCTCTTCAACAACGTACACGGTTCCTATGAAAGAAACCCCGCTCGCAACACCCGCATCTGCTTCTATCATCAAACGTGCATCAACTTCACTGAAACTGATACCCATGCATGTGCTGGCCGTTAGGACAACTCCAACGAGGTTCATAAAAACAACCGTGGACATCAATAGGTGCGGAGACGATCTAACCGGAGTCGTCAATTGTCCGCTCCTAGTATACCCGGACTACTCAAACAATCAAAGTAAATATCACAATTCTTAAGCAATGGAAAGATAAATACTTTAATGCAAAAACCGTTCAAATAAAAATATTACAGTCCAAACATAAAATTTTGAAATAAAATAGTTTAAGTTTGAATTCATCTTAGTCGGATATGAAACACCCAAACAAAATCATTCTGTAGCTGCTCATTAGTTCCTCGATGTCACCAGACTCTGCAGTGGAAGCTGGATAGGATCACTCATGTTTTGAAAATCCAGACCATTGCAAACTCCATCACCCCCGCCCTCCACGATCATGTTGTACATTATCACACACAAGCTGTCATCATCTCCCACAATGTCTCTTGATCCCATAATTTAGTAGGTCCGTGAACAATTGCAAAGCGGCCTTGGAGCGCTTCAAATGCCCTCTCGCCATCCTTTATGGCAGATTCTTGTTTTGGGGAAAAGTGACATCTTCTGTTAGCCCTTGGTTCAGAGACGGTCTTGATAAAAGTCACCCACGGAGGATAGATACCATCACAAAGATAGTACCTCATGGTATACTCATAACCATTGATGGTATAATTGCACTCAGGAGCTTCACCCGCACACAACCTTGCACGAGACCATTGCAGCACGTTTGTCATTTGTGATACCTAGGTGTGTCAATGAAAGAATGTCGAATCCATAGGTCATGTGATGCAACTGGTTCAATAATGATGGTGGACTTTTTGCAATGGCCATGGTATTGGCCTTGTCGAGCATATGGGCAACTCTTCCATTTTCAATGCATGCAATCCAGGGATCCGATCATACCCGGAAGCCCTCTTCCTTCTCCAATTGCCATGAGCTTTGTTGTGTCTGTGGGAGTTGGTTCTCTCAAGTACTTTGGTCCAAGCACCTTCGTTAATGTAGTAACAAATCTGGCAATGGCCTCGAGGCATGTGCTTTTAGACATCCAGAGGTACTCGTCCCACGAATATGCGACCATGCCATAGGTAAGCATTCTCATTGTAGCGGTGCACTTCTGGTAACAAGAGAACCCAATGGTTCCAATGGCATCCTTCTTCAAGGTGAAGTAATCATCATAAGCCCAGACACCATAGTAGAGGTGATCAAGCACTTGCCGCCTCATCCGAAAATAACGGCAAAAACAGGGCTCGAATAGTGCATCGGGGGCAAACTAATCATTGCCCAACATCAGATGCCTTCATGCCTGATACCGGTTCAACACTCGATGTCCATTTGTTGAACCCTTGTAGTTGAGAACATGCTCCTCCGCACACACCTTCTTTGCAAGACTCGGCCTCATCATCGCCGTTTCATCCTCGTATTCCTCCTCGTCATCCGACGAAGAAGACTCCATGACTCACTATAAAAGTACTCCTCGCCGGAATCCATTGTGTTTGCTTCGAAGTAAACAACGAGAATGCCAAAAAAAATGGCAATGACATTTGATCGAACACTTGCTGAGCATGGTGTCTGCCATGAACGACATCAGCGATTAGCGAAGGATACAAGAGTTGTAGCCGTATCCACGAAACAATGGCATAGTCGAAGGCTGGAAGGCGACTGGTTGGAGCAGCAGAGGTCGGCAAGACCTGGGCGGCAGCCGTGGTGGTACAATGGTGACATCGGTCACCGACGGAGCGAATACGGAGCATAGGGGAGAGGGGCGGAATGGGGGGAGGGGGGGAGTGATCCGGATGGAGTATTTTGGATGGGCCGGTCATGTCGGAGTTTGGCATGGTGGAGGTCTAGATGCCCTCATACCTCCGCTACTTTTGGTTTCGGGTTGTAGGACTTTGAACATCCGAACCGATCCAAACAAATTTGGTGACTAATGTTGGATGGCAAAAAATGTTCAGATAGTTCGGTCAGGGCATTTTTGGCGATTTGGTGAATAGCGTTGGAGTTGCCCTTATGACAGCATACAATGATATATACTCTATAATATCATGGAACGTGCATGACAGTTAATGAGATGGAACTGGCATCAATTGCACCTTCACTATGGCTCCATACAGAACCTCTAGTACTAGCACTCCTATATAAGTAGATGTAGCTAACTAGGAAGCTGCAGCTACAAGCAAACCGCGTAGGCACTGAGACAACCGAAACATGCTGGCGATGAGGAGGAGCTGCAGGACGGCCCTCGTCGCAGCGGTGGTGGTGGTGGCCCTGGCGATGGCGCCGCCGGGTGTGTGCGAGAAGAAGGGGCCGCTGGTGACGGCGGTGATCGTGTTCGGCGACTCCATCATGGACCCCGGCAACAACAACGGCCTCCACACGGTGGTGAAGGCGAACCACGCGCCCTACGGCAAGGACTTCGCCAACCACGAGCCCACCGGCCGCTTCTCCAACGGGCTCATACCCACCGACTTCATGGGTAAGTATCTATACGCACGTACTAGCGTATGTGTCATCCTTTTCTGTATGTGTATACCTTCCATGTACGCATGCTCACCGTATATACTACATGCACTACTCTAAATTAACTCCACTGACAGAGCTCGCGAGAGGATAATCCAGCCAGTGTGTGTACTGTATACGGTATACCCCCTCCATGTGAGGAAGGTCTTAATTCCTCCATGTGCCATGCCATCTCGAGGCATACATGGAAAATGGAATTGCTTAATGCAGTAGTGTATGAATACCTTGGTGTCTTACCCATACCTGTGGGACTTACTGCTGCCATTTGAAAATTGTTACTATAGCATCTTCTCCTGATTAATGAATTGCCTACTCTTCTGCCGACACTGAAAAAAGGTGCTTGAAACATGTGTGGTTGCAAATCGGTTAACTCCGTGCGTGTCGGTGCATGTTACTACTATAATTGTATAGCGAACACGCACGTACATGCATGTACAGTTCCAGTTAATTGCTGAAAAAGTTGCTCCGACGTTGCTGAAAACTGAGTGCACGTGTGCAACCAACCTCCCAGGGAGTAATGACAAACATTTGTACATCAACAAGCTTGTACACCATACTTTTTCAAGTGAGATGACCTTTAAACACTGTAGTACGTTCTACGTTGTACGTCAAGCCTGTTTAATTTCTCTCACTCAATCGTTCATACAACGGTTGTAGTATTGTTCTACATCCAGCCAAACTTCGCTGCAGTATTGTCTATACAGATTGTTGAAGTGTATATATCCACCCCTAGGAAGTTACAGTTCACAAGAAAGATGTGGTTAAACCTAGCTAAACCAATCATACCCATTACAGGTGAGGGGTGTTCGGCAATCATCTCTCTAACCAAATAGAAATCAATCTCATTGTGTTTGGTTCGAGCATGAAAAACTGGGTTAGCTAATAGGCATATATGTATCTCCTGAGTTGTCACACCATAAACATGTCGCTATTGCTGATGATGCTTGGAGTTTCTTTCTTTTTTGCTGGAAATACTTCCGTTATATTCATTAACTGTCAAGGCAAGGCAGTATAAAGAACACAAGAAGTAAAAGAAACCACATCTTGGTCCGTAGACCACCAAACGACGACTACAAACACTATAGCGAGCTGAAGGCACGTCACCATCATCGCCCTTCCCTCTTGGAATGTCTTAAGCAAAGACTTTACCCAAATTATGTTGGCAAACACATTTGCTAATGTTTTGTGTTCAACTTTTGTGCTGGACCTTGACATGGTGGCTTGCTTCCTTCCACTCAACCCAATGAGATTCGACCCAAGAATATTTCAAAACTACATGTTGATCTTCTGTCATGGAAACAGCATGTTTGTCTATAGCAAAGAAACTACTAACCATGGAAGAAGAAGCCTTTTACAAAGTTAGTTCAGGGTCAACTGTTCCCTAGCACATCTAAAAAAAAGTAATTGTCCGATGGCTATCAAAAGGAGCGTGCAAGTACCACACGGCTTTAATGATAGAAAACCATTTTTTTCATTTCTAGTCAGAAGACCCC
>NC_041382.1:719864706-719949208 GCF_002162155.2 Triticum dicoccoides | reverse complement strand
GGTAAGGGTGACCCCTCCTCCTGTGCGCGCGCTGCCACCGCCTAGGTGACAGGGACGACGGGATTGGTATGAGAGCGGATGGGACAAGAGGAAAGCGATGGAGGACCGGTGTTGGTGGATGCGGGTTTCATGTAGTGACATATCTCCTTTCAACCAACGTAGTGTGTCTGATTATCTTATTACACCACTAATTACCCTTAACCAATTTAAATTCAATTAAATCACCAATCAATCTCAACCAACTTAAATTGGAGCTCAAAAAAATATGGAGTATATAATGATTTTCATGATTATTTTCTAGCTGAATTTTAGACTACTAGGTAATAGAATATTAACAAGTTGGGGTTAATGCTTAAACCTTTTAAGTAATAAAGCGCCCCTTTTCGAAAAACAAGTTGGGGTTGCTCTCATGAAAGGGCCAAGCTTTGGCCGATAGCGGATGAGGGTGAGAGGCGCATTAAGCCGCGAGAGTATGATGTTGCGCCATTGAGCCATGGGATTGTCGTCACAGATGTTTTAGTCTGCAACCCTTTGTATTACACGCATTGTTGTACTATATTATCCATGAAATTAGCAGCTCCCATGCTATATATGTTTGCAAAAAAAAAATAGCAGCAATTTCAGTCATGTTTCTAATGGGCCGAATTTCAGCCCAGGGCCTTAACGTGAAGGAACTACTTCCTCCGTACCTGGGCGTGGAGCACACCCGAGAGGACCTCCTCACCGGCGTCAGCTTCGCGTCCGGCGCCACCGGATTCGACCCTCTCACCCCCGTCATCGTGGTAACTTATTTCCTGCCAACTGATCTGTGCGTGTGCAAGCTAGTGATCGATGCCATATCAATCGATCTACTTCGGTTCATTCCAGAACGTGATCTCGCTGGAGCAGCAGCTGGCCTACTTCGACGAGTACCGCGGCAAGCTGGTGGACATCGCCGGCGAGGAGGAGACGCGGCGGATCATCGACGGCGCGCTGTTCGTGGTGTGCGCGGGCACGGACGACATCGCCAACACCTACTACACCACGCCGCTCCGGAGCGCCCACTACGACATCCCGGCCTACGTGGACCTGCTCCTCGTCGGCGTCGAGTCCTTGCTCCGCAACGTGAGCGCGCGGGGCGCCAAGCGGATCGGCTTCGTGGGGCTCCCGCCCATCGGGTGCGTGCCGTCGCAGCGGACCATGGGCGGCGGCCCGGACCGCGGCTGCGTGCCGGAGCGCAACGCCGCGGCGCGGCTCTACAACGCGAGGGCGCAGGAGCTGATCCGCCGGCTGGGCGAGGAGGACCCGGCCGGGTTCCCCACCCTCGTGTTCATCGACATCTACACCGTGATCCAGGACCTGGTGGACAACGGGGCGCGGTACGGGTTCAGCGAGACGACGAAGGGGTGCTGCGGCACCGGGACGAACGAGGTGGCCGTGCTGTGCGACGCCAGGTTCATGCCGGTGTGCGACGACGTGTCGGAGCATGTCTTCTTCGACAGCTACCACCCCACGCAGAGGGCCTACAAGGTCATCGTCGACTACATCTTCGACCACTACATGCAGTTCCTCAACCTCTGAGACTGCAACATTCATTATTGTCCTTTTATTTTTCAAATAAAGCATTATTATTCATTATTTGTTTCTTTAAATTATGAGATGTGAGGGCTAAATGTATGTGGAGGTCCAAAGTTGTGTGTCCATTTTTTTTTTTGCGTTGTCGTGTGTCCATCTAGATGAGAATTAATTAACTAAGTCACATCTAACTCCTATGCCTTTTGAATATTCAAGTAAAAAAGAAAAGAAAAACGTGCACGAATCTTTGCGTAAAATCAAATGATGTAGAAATTAGATGTGATATAGTTAACTCTCATCTAGATGAGAGCTAGCCTAATGCACGTCTAGATGTGCCATAGACAGTTTCCTTTTTATATAGTACAAAAATGTTATTCCTAAAAATTTGCTGAAATGTTTTTTAATTGTGGGGCTATCCTGATCGCCACCTTACGGAGGCGGTAACCTGATCAAACATAGATACATGCTACCAAACAAACTCTCTGCTCAACATATATCACTAGATAGTCACCAATTATTGATAGACACGGTCTACAAAACACATGGTACTTGTAGGCACTCAACATGTCTCAAGAGGCGAACTAAGCATAACTCAGATGGTTAGGTTCTTTATGATGGAGCCAATCCACTAGAGTTCAAATCTTAGACATGCGATTGGTGATCGCATCTTTAATGCACTAAATTGCGCCCTCGTGCCGAGTTTACTTTTCCCAAGTCCTCCGTAACCTGGAGAAAAACCCCTAACTACCGCATAGCCCTACCCTTGTGGATTGCTTATGTCAGTCTCCCTTGCCTTCACCATTCAATTTCAATACGCGGGAGGTGTCGTGGGAGTAAGTCTGACAGTAAGGATGAGGGTACGTAGGAAGAGGCAAGATCCTAGCTACGGTGAGGTTATGAACGCAAGATGTACGAGTTCAGGCCCTTCTCGGAGGAAGTAATAGCCCTACGTCTCGGTGCCCGCAGGCTTGGTCGACTGGATTATGCATGAGAGTTACAGAGGTGCGAATCCTTGTACCTGAGGAGGGGGGTGGCTTATATAAAGTGCACCGGACCCCTCCCGCCCTCAGTTATTCAGGGTTCAATGTACATTAAGACAAGACGTTACTGGTGACGCTAGCTATAAAGAGATATAAATGGCCTTTAACGCTACGGAGTGAATGCCTGACCGTTACTGTCCTGAGTGGCTTTAGACCTTCTGTTCTCCGAGTGATTCTTCGTGTGGTCGACAGACTCTACCTAGGTCGAATGGAACTGGGATATCCGAGTGGGTAACTGGTCGAGTGGATTACACTCCAAGGTGTTTTCAGTCGGTATCTTCTGTATCTTCTATCATCCTTTGAGTGTCTTTGACTCTAGGGCAATGCCCTTGTATAGGTGTCTAGGTTAGGCCTATGACTCTACCCTAGGTACATGTCAACATCAGGAGGCGCAGGTACTATGGATCTTCACGCTTGAGGGGAGTCTTGGTCTAGTGGGTAAGGTTTTGATGTCCTTGCGTTCTTCGTCCGAGTGATGGAGGCGACAACACAATGAAATAAGTATCCCGACCATGTCCCTATCATGGTGGCACTGGTTTTGGAGTTACCGCCGTGAGGCTTGGTTTCCCCATACCTGATCGACTGGATTTTGGGGTGAGTCGTCAATCCCAACGCTTCTGTCTTGATCCGCGGTGGCACCATTGATCTCGGCAATAAGAGCCTACGATGATGCTTTTGGCAGTGATGTGGGGTTGGGCCTCGTCGTCCAATCTTTGCCTTTTCTAGATTGATGGTCCATGCCTCAGACCTCTCCTAATGCATTGGTGCTAAAGTGGGGTGCTAAGTGTATTAAAATGCTTAGCAACTAATATCCCCAATGCATCGGTGCTTAGATTTTTGTAGCTAAGCCTCCCCTATTTAATTGTTTAGTAATAAAACTCTTTCATGTATTGGTTGGTAGTCTTTTTGCCTAGGTTCACGTGCTTAGCATTGGTTCTTAGGCTAGTCATAGTGGGGGTAACTTAGGTAGTAACTTAACACATCCCAAGACAATTTTGCTTATGTGGCAATTATTTAATGAGGAAAAAGGTGCTTGTGGTAACATAATATGTTACTGTAACATAGCACTTCCCGAGGCAAAATGAGTCTATGAGCTAATAAATGAAGCAACATATGACACTACTACTATGTTACCTTATTGGGGTCACCATAATGCTCTCTCTCCTCTTTAATTGCTTTGCCACATCATTTTTCTGCCTATGTGACATCCTTAGCATCAGTACACCGTGGAGCACTGGGGGTCACCATAATGCTCTCTCTCTTCTTTAATTGCTTTGCCACACCATTTTTCTGTCTATGTGGCATCCTTAGCACCAGTACACCGTGGAGCACTGGGAAGGGCCTCAACGATGCTAATGTCTCCTACGTGTGCTAACTTCTCGACTGCAATTACAACAAATCCTGGCTCGGGGAATGCGGAGCAGGTGCGGCATCGAGCTAGGCTCACAAACACACTATCGGTTTGTGCCGGTAAGGAACTACGACGAGTTCCCCTTGGGCTTGTCTGTAATTTTTATCCTTTTTCGCGAATGTTCTTAGAAGACTAAGACTTGATTATTATATAAATTCTGGTTTTGTAAAAAAAAGAAAAGGATTGTACCTTGTGCCAAGTTCACGGGACAATGGTTCTGTCTATATGTGACTCAAATAAACATTAACAGGAACAAAAATATTCGCACGAATCTTTGTGTAAAATCTAGATGTGCTTTAGCAAAAGCGTATAAAATACATCTTTGCAACTATAATTTCTGCAACATCGTACAGCAAGTGTAATAAATTTCAGCGACAAAGAACATATGAGTACTTCTTTTTTTGACTACCTGCCAATGCTTAGCTGTCTAGTTTCAGAGGGGGGAGGGAAGTTGAACGATACTGTACAATTTGCATCGATCAATGATAAAAACAGACAAATATCTACTCTTTCTTTCTCCATCTAGAAATGCATCATTCCAAGATATGAATAATCAACACTGCTACCCATGAAATCGACCATACGAAGCACATATAAGTTCTGAATTGTCTGGAGCAATACATACAAATTCTGTACAGACACAATCTGATTCAAACAATCAGAAGATATTTATATACACAATCTGATTCACTCTGCTTCCTATTTCAAATCCATCCACAGCAATTAATCTGCCAGTCTCTTTTCAGTTTGTCAGGTATAGAAAAAAAATGGGCAAAAGAGAAAGTAAAACCTGAGATATATGAGTCTGAAACGTTGCATCAAGAAACTAACAATACCTGAATTGATAATAGTGAGTGCTCACCGTGAACACGGAGAGTGAAATACACCATGAATCGGCTAATCAGAGTAGTATGTTTGTGGAAAGCATAATCCATGAAGGTTTGCACAGATCAGAAATACATATACACCACCATCTTGAAACAGGTGTTCCATCTACTTTATTGTACTGGATTCAGGTAAACAGAGAGACAAATTTGCAGGAAATGACAGTTGCGAAAACTAGCACATCTATCATACTGAAATATTTATTCCTCTCTTGCCACCTTCAGAATTAGGGAAAAAAATAAACATGTCCGCAGCATGTAAAGTTGCAAAGAGCACCACAATTTTCATTTACGTGTATCATCCACCTGCAAAAAGCCCAAAAGAAATGCCTTAAAAAAGTGCAAGCTGTCGATGCTAAAACCATCATTCCAAACAAACAGGCAGCGATGAACAGAGAGGAAGTCAAAAGTACTACAAAGCTTGCCTCTTTTAACTCTTGAATCCATATAGTAGTAAAATAAAATAAAAGGATATAAAAGGAAGGAAGACAAGAGAAGGGGGAAGGGCATAGCTATGGGGAAGTGTTGTTCTGAGCTCGGTCTCATATGTGCTCGTTATCTGAATCGCCCGTTGGCATCTAGATCCCCACCAGCCCACCGTATGTGTCAGGGTATTCCATATGGTATATGCGCACAAATTCAAGGCCATGGTCCACCCATCTATCGCAATCAATGCGACAGTTGCCGTCTAACGCAAGAAGGCTTAGGCGCGGGACACCGTTCTGGGCCACGGCTCAAATGTAATAACGGACGCCGTGTACATCGGCCCCTTTATTTTTCTCCATCCCCTCTCCCCCCACCATTTTTCCACAGCACCTCTACCCTAGATCTGAATAACCAGAGCATTCAACAGAACGAACCAGACTTCAAGAATAAGCAAAATCACCCCAAGCCAAGGATTCAACACTGCAAACTGCAAGAATCAGTAACATCAAGCATGCAACTATGACTACAGCCATCATCGCACCATGGGCAATTAATTAACTGAAACAACGCCAGATTTTTTTAACTACAGTTCAGCCCGCCAACCAGTGCAACACCAAATCAGAAATAGTCCACGACAACACAACATCACAGGCTACAAATAACCAGGAATAGCCCCTTAGACCTAGCACTACACTCCAGCATCACACATTTTCTAACCTCATCTCCATTGCCTTGGTGCAGGTGTTCCTCTTATGGCCTTCATACGTACCCACAATTCTCACACCTTGCAGGCTTCCGGGGTTGCTTCGGGGACATCACCCCTGTCCAGCCATGTTCTTTTATGCAATTCTTCGTCCGATTCTAGTCTGCAATCATGACATAAGCAAGTTAATCAGTTCATCCTAGAAGAACCATAAGGTGATGATCGTACATCATCAAACAAGCCATATTACCAATGAGTATTGTCTTCGGCACCACGCCTCTCATCATCCGTACAAAGTCTGGAAAAACACACTCAAAACTCTCGTCAGTTTAGTGGCATACCAGTACACCAGGCAGTATAATACTCTGAAAATTGTTGTTAACCCCAACAAAAAGTCTGAATATGTGTCGTAAAGGTTCGTCTGGTACGTTGCACCAAACGTCACTGCGTCGCCAAAGAAACTGTAATGCAGACTGTTGCTGCCATTCGCTCACAACACGTTTTTTATCCGACCTTCTTTGTCTGCCTGCACATGGTATGTAAAGTGTAGATCCTTTGCCCCCAATTCAGCAAACACTTCCATTTGTCTTCCTCACATCGTCATCCGCCTGCTCCTTGCTATCTTTCCACGCAGATTTTTCATAGACTTCTTCATAAACGGCACACTCACACCGGCAGGACCTAGACCTAGTGTTCTCCACGCCGGCCTTTCCCCTGCAAAAAAATATCACAGCATGTGCATAAATTACCCACAAGCAAAAAAATAGAAAATAATTTATATTGTCTGCCGACGGCACATACCAAGCACCCGCACATGACCTCCTGCATGCCCTTCATCCTCTCGACATTCACTCTACTCTTCTTGTGCCTTGTTCCAAATCCCCTCTCCCAGGAATAAAAGTTGTAGAAATCATAAGCTTCTCCGAGCGAATCGAAGCTTGAGCCCAGCATCAGCACAATGACGTTCTCTGAAGGGTTCTCTGCATACCCCCTTACAACTTTCTCAAATGCAGTTACACACGACGGGCATGGTTTCCTGCAATGAGTGCCTGTGCCTATCCTCACCCTGCAATTGCAGTGACCATGCCTTAGGAGTTGTGCTACACTTTCAAACCCAACATCCTCATGAAACAGGGATTAAATCTAAGAGATGCAGACATTTCCCAACCCAACAGCCTCATCAACATAGCTATTAAAATTTAAATCTAACAACTGGCCACATTTTCCGAACCAAACAACCACATCGAACAGCAATTACACCCAGCTCATCTCGGGAAACATGAAAAGAACTAAAACCGTCCCACAACAATGAGCTTTCATATGCATTTTCTGCCGCTCACAAGCACCAACAATGGAATGCTTCGATGTTCATTGTCTTGTACCTGGAAACCCATGAAAACCACACCCAAAGTGGGCTGACTGTGCCTCTAGAATTTCCATTTTAACTGTCCATTCATGCCCAGAGCACACACTAATCCAGTTTTTCTAACCCTACATCACTTTGATGCCACCCCCATCTAATCCAGTGTCACACCCTGCTTGCAATTGTAAACTTTCCAACTATATCAATTTCCAAAGTGCAGTAAATGGAAAACTACAAAAGGGATTCGAGCTGACGGGCCTCTTAGCCCATCCAGGTGGCTGCGGGGTCATCTTCCCCATGGACATTTCTGACGCCTGCGATGACGACTCGCGTCAATCCTCCCCTCCCCTTCCCTCCTCGCAGATCTGTGCGTCCGCACTCATGGTCGGCGCCGGCGCTGCCAGCCCCCTTGCGTGTCGCTGTCACTTGGACGGTGCCCGGTAACGAAACCACAGCAACCGGAGCCGCCGGATCCATTGGAACTGCGCTCTCATCCACCTCCTCAACAAATGAGAACCCGCGCGCAGCCATGGCCATAAGAAAAAGAGATGAGTCAACAAATTGGAGACTAGATCAGCACCTTGGATTCACCATCTACCACGGCCAAGATAGATATACCTGCAAAATACGAATGCACTATACACTACATGTGTCCATGATCATGGTTAACTTCTCTCTAAAAAAATTAAATGCTGCATCCATACCAGTTTAGACTATGGATTTACATCTGACAATCCATTGCTAATTATCATCACACTATAATTCCACAGGCAATGTACACAGAATTCTAGCCACATATATTAAAACTTGCTAACGTAAGTCATTCAAGGAGAGGAGTATTTAGAATCAGCTGCACGCAGTTTTTATCCAGCACTTCCGAATTTTGCACACTCTCCATATGCTCTAGACCTTTTTCATGACAACATAGAACCATACAACCCGGTGCCGGAAATCATCTGAATTTTGCACACTCTCCATATGCTCTAGACCTTTTTCATGACAACATAGAACCACATACAACCCGGTGCCGGCAATCATCCATTTGAAACCACTTTGCATTGTTTCTCATTTATGCTATATTTTTCCATCAACCTTCTGCACTCACTTCATTCATCTTGTATGCAACAGGACGGAACATAGACCAAACTAAATAGCATCTACAACATTTTCCATTTCCAACTGCAGATTCCACATTTTGCACCATCTTAGATGAATGTTTAATTAACACCCTGGCGACTGCTGTCATGGATCTACAAAGTTTTATTATGTAGATAGTAATACTTAATGTGCTCTCAAAATCCATATAAATGGCTCCACTGCTCAGTACTAGAGCGTACGACCTCCCCAAGCTGTATTATAATTGCAATGATGTGTCTACCAATTTTAAATCGACAAGATGCATCGGCTATCTACTGTCACAAAAAATTCAATCAACACAGCACAACCATACACAACTGGAAAAATACGTTAATGAAATTATTCATAGCACTGCTCAATTAAATTTCAGTGCGATTACAAATGATTGTGTCAACCAATTTGATCCACTGACAACCAAATTGCAATTGAAATTACATAGCTGATAGATTAAATTAACCGTTGAAAACAACAAGCTTTAACACTAGTTCATATCACACCATGGATTACAGTCGCAAAAAAAAATTCAATCAACACTGCACGACTATACACAGCTTGAAAATACATTGCTGAAATTCTTCAAATCACTGCTCAATTTAAATTTAGTTTCCCTCACCTCTTATTCCAACCAAGAGCCTGGGGATTCATCTTCTCTCCATCGATTGCCGCCGCTACAGACGCCCGCAGATCCGCCGCGAACACCCGTGGTCTCCTGCAGCGCCACCTCCACGGACGTCCCCTTGGTACCATCCGCCGACGAACCTTCCGACACCATACTCTCCCCGACCTCCTCAATCAGAGTGGATCTGTGGCGGAGAAAGCATAGAAAACCTAGCCGCCTGAGCTCCACTCTTCAAATCGCACGCTACGGTGGACAAAAAAAATGCATCGGACCGACATACCTCTTGCTACATGAGGAGCTCCATTTGCGCGTCGAGCCCCTGTTCTCCCTCTCACTTCCTCTCATGGCGGCCGAGTTGGGGAAGAAGAGACTAGTTTTTTTTTTTTAGGCAAAGGAAGAGACTAGTCGACTTATCAGAGCCACGGATCAGATAGACGTAGGCAAAACTGGGCCACGGCTCAGCCCGTTACCGGTTGACGGCCGTTCCTGAACTGGCCCACTTCCCAGGTCTGGCATACACGTATTCTCACACAATGCCCATTTACCTGCAATTCTTAGTCCACCGTATAAAGAATTGGCCCAGATCCCCTTGCAGCACCGAACGCATAGGATATCGAGCACATCTGTGCTCGTGATCAATTACTCCACCTCACATCCTTTCTCCCGCAGCTCCTTCAGCGTGTTGTCATCTTCGGAGATCAGGGGCATATAGCTCAGGTCCAGGTAAGTGAGGGACGGAAGATGCAGCAACCCCTCCGAGAGCTTGCTCATCTTCTTACACCATGCAAATGTCAGGTGGGAGAGCTTTGGCATTGCCCCAATCTCCATCCTCCACTCCTCGATGGAAAACTCAAAAAGTTGTAGCTCTTGCAGACGAGGAAACCTTTGGGCAGAGCAGCACATGGTATGCCTGTCATACCCCTGCAACACGAGCACCACAAGACAGGGAAGTTTCTCCAGGATTGGCATCGGGTCTTGCTTAATGACATCAGCAGATAGATGGAGCTCTCGCAGGCTTTGTGGGAAGTGATGGCTCTCCGGAAGCTTATCGAGCACATTGAACTGCTCAAGGTAAATATAAACCAGGTGCGGCATGTTCACAATAACATTCATCATCTCTGCAGGGCAGTTGGTCTTGGTCGTGTGCCATACGAAGGTTGTCAGTTCTGTCATTAGGCTGACAAACATCACCATGTCACGGTTGCAATATTCAGTGCCAAAGGATCTAACAACTAACCAGAAGGTCTGAAGCTCTTTTTGTTGCAACCTCTTTGGTGGAGAAAACTCCTTATTCAGGTAAACATGCCTTAGAGTAGGAATATCCCAGAGGGAGTTTGGTACTACCGAGTCCAATTCAGTGCCTCTGAGATCTATAGTCTGCAAATAAAGGAGTTTTCCAATTGAAGAAGGGAGAACTACATGTCTGCATCCAGTCAATCTAAGGCACCTTAGGTGAATGGACCCTCCAATTGTCCTAGAAAAATCCTTTAGGATTGAGTTTTGGATGTGAAGAACCCTTAAGGAAGTCATTTTAGGTAGAGATACTGATGAGAGTCCGAAGCCAAAGAGAGTTCAGAGAATAGGAGTTGTTCCATGTAAAATTTGTCCACTCAGGTTTTGGAAAGAAGAACGATGACAAATCATGGTATTATACGATGCTGCACCAGCCTGACCTGCATTTTGTAGAATGCATCCATATGTCAGCTAGATGTCAAATAACAGGACACAATTGACATATATTGAAACATAAAACGGAACTACATATGATGAGAGAGGAAGCTTGACCTGCCCTTTTTTGTCGATAATATCAAGAAAACCATCTTGTCTTGCTTCTTCTATGCACCAGTCCCGTAAAATATCATGAATCTTTATTGTTTGAATCCATTTATGTGCCCTGCTTCTGTGGACAACTTGAATCAAGTTTCTCTGAGCCAACTCAGTAACATACTTGTGTGCTATTTCTTCTGGTTTATGACTTGTTGTATGCGGAATGAAGCTTTCGGCCATCCATAATTCAATAAGGTTCGGCACATGTATTTCATAATCCTCAGGAAAAGCAGCAAGATAGAGGAAGCAAGTTCTTAAATAGTGACAGGGCAGATCCTTGTAACTACGAGCTAGTATATCTCGCATCATTTGTGTGCTTTTGGTTAACGGCCAGCCAAATAGCACATCAGACCATGCTTGTGTGTTCAGATTCTTTGATAGATAACCCCCCAACACTATCAATGCAAGTGGCAATCCATCACATTTATGAGCAAGCTTTCTCCCTACCTCTTCAAACTCATCCACATCACACATGACAGATCTTTTGTATGATGGTAAAGCTTTGCTACTAAAAAGTTCCCAACTTTTCTCTTCATCTAAGTGCTTCAAAACATGAACATGGGTTGGCATCTGAACATGATTTTCAACATCTTCCTTTCGTGTGGTTAGCAGTACTCTACTACCATTAGATGCGTCTGGAAAGGCTTTAATTGTCCTGTTTATTTGCTCCCATGTGTCTGTTTCCCACACATCATCCGGAACTACTAGGTATCTCTTTTGCAACAGAAAATCACTTATCTTCTTCCCCACATCATACTCCTGCATTTGATCAACTTGCTCATCGTTGGCCCCCATTATTTGCTTCTATTGGTGTGAGTTGGAATTTATATATCTGTAAGAGGGTTGAAGTGTAAAATGTACAAATAATATAGATAGAGAATAGAGAGATGGATCGAGATGAGATCCAGAAAATTCCCCATCCATCGCCTCTGCCTCTCTCTCTCTCCATTCTTCAACCTAGCTCACTCAAATCTGCATGATTTTCGTATGAGATTCAATATGGCACCAGAGCAGGTTCGTTCCTGCGTGTTCCACCCGGAATTTTGAGCGAAGACTGGCCGCCGACGAGGTGTTGTGTCACCGTACTCTGGAGCTTGCGGTCGCTGCAGTCGTGTGTTGTGGTGTGGTCTCTCCGAATCCCCGTCTTCATCCCTGCTGCAGTCCGCCGTCCGACCCGGCCATAGGTCTGCAGCGCTGCTCCGGTTTGGTGAGTGGTTTGCGGCAAAGTCAATTTCATCCCCAAAGTGCCATCGTTCTTCCTGGTACCTATCACGCCAATAGCTAGTTCATCTCCAAGTTTGTTTTTTGGCTGCTATTCTCCTGCGTGAGATCTCCATTACAAGCAGTGGAGAGGCCAAGTTAAATCAGGCTCGTGTACTACAGCAAGTAGCACCTTGCGTGGTGAATCTTACAATTGTTGAGTGTGCTTGGGGTGTGCTTTTGCATTGGAAATGTCAGAACAATCTAAAGACAAGTCAAGGGATGCAAGTATAGAAAAAATTTATGAAATTTTCAGTAAATTGCTTGAGCAGCAGCAGCTTAAAGCAGTCCCAGAGACAGTTAAGTATGCCTTGGAACCAAATCCAGTGAGGTTGTCAGGTCCTGGCAACTATGTCAGTTGGGCACGCCATGCTCAATTGATACTGAGTTCCCATGGCTATGAGTACCTGCTTGTTGATGATGAAGAAAAGCAGAAAAGTGGTGATACTCACACAAGACAGATCAATGATAGAGTTCTAGTATCACTAGTAGAAAAAGGGTCAAATGTGAAGCACATTAGTGCCGGTTTGAATTTGAGCCGGCACTAATGTGACCATTAGTGCCGGTTCCAACGGCTAGGCGGGCGGGCATCATTAGTACCGGTTCGTGGGTAACCTTTAGTACCGGTTCATGCCACGAACCGGTACTAATGAGGCTGTGTCAGGCTATGGTCGGTCTGGGGCCCCCATGAAGACCTTTAGTACCGGTTCATGCCATGAACCGGTACTAGAGTTTCTTTGTAAGCTGATTTTTAGTCCCACCTCGCCAAGAGAGAGGCAGTATGAGCGGTTTATAAGCCGTGAGTGCACAGACAATGACGAAGAGTTGCAATGCTCACCTATATGTTGATTAGCTTCAAGCCTTGCGGAATAGCATAGATTGCACTGAACTATGTGCAGTGCAGTCTACAATATTCCGAATGGCTTGAAGCACCCGGCCCGTATGGCGGCGCCCCCGCCCGTACGTACGCCACCGCCGCCGCCCCGTACGCCGGCGCCCCCGCTCGTACGTACGGGGCGGCGGCGTACGAGGCCGCACACATACACACATACACACACATGCATATATATATGTACACACTACACACACACACATACACACACACACACACATTTTTTTACTTATTTTCTGTTTTTTTAGAAAAGTTAATTAGATGATCGAATGTTTGATTAATGTCGAATGTTAGATGAATTAGCTAGATAGAAAATTGTCGAACTAGAGATTTGAACTAGTTGAATAATTAATATAACTAGTTTATTTTTAGTAAGAAAATTATCGAACTAGTTTATTTAGGTATATGAGATTTGAACTAGTTCAATAATTAATATAACTAGTTTATTTTTAGTAAGAAAATTGTCGAACTAGTTTATTTAGGTATATGAGATTTGAACTAGTTCAATAATTAATATAACTAGTTTATTTTTAGTAAGAAAATTTAGGTATCTGAGATTTGATGATCTAATTAAAATATTATTTGTTAATGAGTTTTTCTATTTATTTAATTTTTTATATATTTTGAGTTTATATAAATGTTAGATTAATGTGAATGTTAGATGAATTAGATAGAAAAATTAAATATATAATAATGTTAATTGTTAGAGATGAATATAGTTAGATATATTAATGTCAAATGTTAGATGAATATATATTTGGCTAGATATTAATTAATGTTAGATAGTAATAGGTGTTTAATGTTTCACCTATATGAACATAGCAAATGTCATCTGACGACGAAAAAGATTTCATTATGTGCGAACACTGTGAAGACCAGCGCGGCCTGTGCGACAGAAATTTCCTTGTTGATGGTAGGCACTTCAGCATCAAGCTGGATGAGACATTCGAAGTTGATACAGTAAGTCACTTTGTCCATTATTATTTGAATGCAAAACTTATGCTTCATTTGCTTCAACTTATAATTTTAAATTTTCACTATTCTACTAGCGCATCCCCTGCCATGCAAGAATTTTTGTCTTGGATAAGATAGGTTTTAGTGCTATAGATGATATGGAGGTAAAGAGAGTTTACTTGAAGACGGAGCATGGGTATACTTTCAACGTCAAATTATATAATAGAGACACATACACCCATTTTGAATGCAAAACTTGGCAAGCACTATGCAAGGCTTATGCATTTGAGCCTGGTATGGTTGTCACCTTTGATATTCGTCCAGAAGATGATATTGAAGGTAATATAGACATCTGGGTCGATGTGCAAACGCCTCCAGTTCTACCATTATGTGAGTTTTTCTCAACCATGCATGCATATGTTTATGTCTTTAATATAGTTTATTCAAAAATAGTTGACAACTAATTTGTATTGTCAGCTTATTTCGGTTTAAGCAAACATGTCCGGCGCTTGGTAGACAGGACCTACTACTGCCCCGGGGCTCAACTAAACTGCGAGGAGATAAGTCATTATGTTTCATGGCTTAAGGATCTTAATACTGTCAAGACAATTTTTTTTCCTAAACTTAGAAATGTTAGTACTCAAAACGTGCGACCAATGGTGATCGTATTGAACTACGGTCACATCTATAATCGAAAGATGGTAAGATTTTAACTATTTGTCCTTAATTAGTGCATCTTTTGCATATATTATTTTTGAAGCTAAACTTTCATTGCTTACTATATTAATTACTATACGATGTTCTTCAACAGGGACTTACGATGACCGTTGTGCCTCAGTGGATCGAGACTAAAGGTGACATGTCAATGGTTAGCTTACGGCCAAGATATCCTACATTGCACATGAGTGCATTCAGGATTTCTGAAAGCGAAGAATGCTTAATAGTGAAAGATTGGAGCAAAATTGTTAACGATCGCAGAGAAGTACTAGGGGGCAGCAAGGAGAAGCGCAACCCAAGATTAGGAGACAGATTCATCTGCATGCTCCAGTATGATGAATCAGGAGAGCTATACATGTTCTATGCTATTCTACCTGAGAGGAAGCAGCACTAGTTCATGCTCTTAATTAGTGTCTCATGTTCGTGTCCTAAACTTCGATGTTGGTGATGATTATGTTGAACTCAATGATATCTTTGCTTCTGTTACAAAGTGAATGTTTCCTCTTTAAGCTAGCCAGTGTTGGTGATGATTAGATAGCTAGCGGTAATGACTATGATGATTAAATAGTGGTAATTAGATGACTACGATGATTTTTAGCTAGCTAGAGTTTATTTATTTATTAATATGCGATGATGATGATGATGATGATGACGACTACAACTCATTATAACGTAAAACAATCCTAAATTAAATTGATAACACAAATTTAATTGAAAAATACAAAATAAAACAAAAACCCACAAACATTTAGTACCAGTTGGTGTTACCAACCGGTACTAAAGGGCTCCCGGCCCCCGGAGCTGGCTCGTGCCATGTGGTTTCCCTTTAGCACCGGTTCGTGCTGAACCGGTACTAAAGGGGGGGCTTTAGTGCCCACACTTTAGTGCCGGTTATGGAACCGGCACTAAAGGGCCTTACGAACCGGTGCTATTGCCCGGTTCTGCACTAGTGTATGGCTGTTGGGAAGCATGGATCCAATTGTGCGACAACAGGTCAAAATAATGTCATCCGTGTCTGAAGTGTGGACCGCCTTGGAGAACCAATTCGCTGGGAAATCAAACAAAATGCAGGAAACCCGCATTATGGAGGAATTAACTCATCTAAGTCAGGGCACAAAGTCTGTAACAGAGTATGCTGGTGAATTGAAACGGTTGTACAGGGACCTGCACTACTATCATCCTTTTCAAGCACTTGACAAGAGAGATCTAGCCATTCATCACAAATGGTTTGAGACGATTGTGGCCAAGCTGTTTCTAGATGGACTAAACCAGGAGCTTAACCTTCGGCAACAACTTATATTCTCTCAACCAGAATGGCCAAGTCTCGATGATATTATTTCCAGTGTGCTTGAGGAAGAAACTCGGTTGGCTCAACCTAAGGAGGATGATCTAAAATGTGCAGATGACCGTGCGGCTTTATCTATGCAATACCGCTGTACTCCCAGGCCCTTTGGCAAGATAGACAAAACAAGTTGCTTTGTGATCATTGTAAAAGAAAAGGACACACAAAGGATGGATGTTTTGAGATGCATGGATATCCATCTTGGTGGGAAAAAGGAAAACCTCGGACAGGGGGAGTTCAATGTGTGAATAGAAGGCAAGCTAACCACACCACGTCTCTACGGGGGCCACCAGTGGTAGATGTACGAGCTCTTGAGGAGTTCAACTCCAAGCTTAAACTCTCAGAAAGCTCATCTTCCTCGCAAGGCACCTCTAAGGTTGATTCCAATCTAATTGCCACTTCTCACCAAGGTATGAACCTTTATCAAGCGAACACTACCACCAAATCAAAACCTTGGATTATTGATACAGGAGCTACAAATCATATGACAGGGGATTCAGACCTGTTTGTATCTTATACACCTTGTTCAGATAAAGACAAGGTTCGTGTAGCGGATGGATCCATGTCATCTATTGCAGGACGAGGATCCATCCGGTGCACCAAGTCATTGTCTTTACCTCATGTTCTACACATTCCCAAGTTCCCAGTGAACCTATTATCTGTTAGCTCTATGAATAAATCTCATGGTTGTAGAAGCTGGTTTGATCCTACGTGTTGTGCTTTTCAGGAGCTAGGGACTGGGAGACAATTGGGGACTGGGATCGAGCATGAAGGACTTTATTATCTTGATGATGGAACTGATGAAGTGGCTTTTGTATCATGTTTGTCTTCCTGTCAATAGTTATTGTTGCATCACCGCAGGCTTGGGCATCCTTCTTTTGCTGTTTTATCCCGTGTTTATCCTGCTTTATTTAAGTTATGTCCTAAAGAGGCTCTGGTATGTGATGCTTGTGAGCTAGCTAAACATACTAGGGGCTCTTATCCTAGTATTGGTCTTAGAAGTGAAAAACCATTTGAAAGAATTCAGTCCAATGTTTGGGGACCCTGTGAGGTTCACTCAGTTTCTGGGCACCGGTGGTTTGTCACCTTTATTGATTGCTTTAGTCGGTACACTTGGCTCTATCTTCTGAAGCATAAGAGTGATGTATTATATGTTTTCAAAGACTTGTGTGCCCTTATTAAAAATCAGCATGCAGCTACTGTTAAAATTCTACGTACGGACAACGGTACAGAATATGTCAATCATGAGTTTGAATTGTTTCTTACTTTGAATGGCATTGAACATCAGACGTCATGTGTTAATACACCAGAGCAAAATGGTGTTGCTGAACGTAAAAATAGGCATTTGCTCGAAGTTGCACGTTCATTGATGTTTACAATGAATGTGCCCAAATTCCTTTGGGGTGAGGCAATTAAAACTGCAACTTACTTGATAAATCGCATGCCTCTTCGTGTTTTAGGTTACAAAACTCCTGCTGAATGCCTTTTAAATTCTAATGAATTTGTGGTTCCTCCAAAAGTCTTTGGGAGTGTTTGTTTTGTGCATGACTATAGAAATTCGGTACGGAAACTAGATCCTCGTGCTCTTAAATGTGTGTTTATGGGTTATTCTCCCTCAAAAAAGGGCTATAGATGTTGGTGCCCTTCAGAGCATCGTTTTTTTGTGAGCATGGATGTAACTTTCCGTGAAAATGAACCATATTATGAATCAAATGTTGGGTCTGGTATTTCATTGTCACCACCTGATGAGCAGCAAGAAAGGGTAGATGAAGGGCCTGTCCTTGTTCTTGCTCCCACTTCTGGTGATCCTCTGTCTACTAATAGCACTCGAAATCAGGGGGAGGAAAATGATGGTGTTAGTGATGATAACTCTTGTCATGGAGACAAGGATGATGGCATAGGACACTTATCATTTCCATCTCAAGATGAGGAGTCTCAAATGCGTGAGGACCCAGGTACCAATACTATTCCTTCTGATTCCGTAACTCCTACGAGTACATCAGGGCAGAGTGATAACCAACCTTCTACTCTTGTAGACACTTTACCTATTGCCTTACGAAGACCAACTAGAACCCGAAATGCACCAGGATATCTTAAAGACTACAAACATGATATAGCCAATTACATCTCCTACAAATATTGTAGTCCGTCCCTCCAAACTTTATTGCTTCTCTAGATCTTACTTCCATACCAAAAGACTGGAAAGTTGCCTTGAAAGACCCCAAGTGGAAGGATGCAATGCTGGATGAGATGAGAGCATTGGAAAAAAATAAAACTTGGGAGCTCGTGGATCTACCTCTAGGCAAGCAACCGGTGGGATGCAAATGGGTGTTTACTATTAAGCACACGCCAGAGGGTAAGATAGATAGATATAAAGCACGCCTTGTAGCTAAGGGGTACACACAGACTTATGGTATAGACTATGATGAAACCTTTGCACCTGTGGTAAAGATGAACTCTGTGAGGACTCTCATATCTTGTGTGGTTAATTTTGATTGGAGCATCTACCAGATGGACGTAAAAAATGCATTTCTTCATGGAGATCTTCATGAAGAGGTGTATATGCAAATTCCACCAGGTTTTGATTCCAGTCGTAATACAGGAAAAGTATTACGCCTACATCGTTCCTTGTATGGGTTAAAACAATCACCAAGGGTGTGGTTTGATCGTTTTAGACAAGCTATGTTGAAAAGAGGCTATCGGCAGAGCAACGCTGACCACACATTATTCTATAAACATGCTAATAACAAGGTAGCAATCGATAGTTTATGTTGATGATATTGTGATGACAGGCAATGATACCGAGGAAATTGTTGGCCTGAAGCATCATCTCACACAAGAATTTGAAGTGAAGGATCTAGGACACTTGAGGTACTTCCTTGGCATAGAAGTCTTGCGTGGTCCAAAAGGTATATTTCTGACACAAAGGAAGTACATCTTAGACCTGCTCAAAGAAACTGGCATGTATGGTTCAAAACCGGGTACTACTCCCATTGAACAGAATCACAAATTAAGTAGTGATTAGGGAATCCGGTTAATAGAGAACGCTATCAGAGACTTGTGGGTAAGTTGATTTATCTTTCCCATACTCGTCCCGATATTGCATTTGCCGTAAGTGTTGTGAGTCAATTCATGCATAACCCAAGAATGGCTCATCTGGATGCTGTTAATAGAATCCTACGGTACCTTAAAGGGTGCCCAGGAAAAGGTCTTCTCTACACAAAGCAAGGGAATTTACAAGTTGAGTGTTATACAGATGCGGACTGGGCTGGTTCTCTAGATGATCTGCGATCAACTTCTGGATATTGTGTCTTTGTTGGGGGAAACTTAGTCTCTTGGCGAAGTAAAAAACAAAATGTGGTAGCTAGGTCAACTGCCGAGGCTGAGTTTAGATCCATGGCACATGGCCTATGTGAGCTATTATGGCTGCAGATTCTTCTAACTGAACTAAGGTTATGTCAGAGTAAGCCTTTGATGCTTTACTGTGACAACAAAGCAACAATTGATATTGCGAATAATCTAGTGCAACACGATTGTACTAAACATGTTGAAGTTGACCGTCATTTCATCAAAGAGAAACTGGATAGAGGAGTGGTTTGTATGCCATATGTGACTTCAGCAAATCAGGTAGCAGATGTTCTAACAAAAGGTCCATCAGAAAAGTTGTTCTCTATCTTTTGTAGCAAGATGGGTCTATCTGATGTGTTTGCCCCATCTTGAGGGGGAGTGTTGGTGTGAGTTGGAATTTATATATCTGTAAGAGGGCTGAAGTGTAAAATGTACAAATAATATAGATAGAGAATAGAGAGATGGATCGAGATGAGATCCAGAAAATTCCCCATCCATCGCCTCTGCCTCTCTCTCTCTCCGTTCTTCAACCTAGCTCACTCAAATCTGCATGATTTTCGTATGAGATTCAATAGCTTCATAATATCCTTTAGTAAATCAATGCCCTTGAACTTTTGAGATACACTCACCCAAGCAATGGTATCAAAATGTTGCTTCACTCTAGATGAAGTGCATAATTTTCTTGCAAGTGTAGTTTTTCCCGCCCCACCCATGGCGACTATGGAAACAGCGCTAAGCATGTTTTCTCCATGAACTAATTTATCCACTATTTCTTTATACTCATCCTGAAAACCAACCATCACAATGTCATCTTCAAAGTTTTGGTGCATAAGACAGTAATCTTGTGGGAACTCATCCTCATCATGACATTTCTCTACTGCACTAGTATCCAAATCAATTTTCAAATGGTGCGCGCTTTCAAATATCTCACTGATCTTTCTTTTTACACGCTTAACTTGAACACCGACTTGGTGAAGGTTAACCAAATCGGCCGGCAAGCGAGCATACCTTGAAACGGCGCCCACGAATCCCTTCTTGAGCCTGTTACTTTTCTGCATGTGCTCGACGGCCTCGATGACATTTTCGGCCACATACGCTGCATCCCTGATCTGGACCACCAAGATAGCGACTGCCGCATTTCCTGATCTCCGCTTGACATCGGCGTCTTTGAGGTAGCCCTGCAACCTCATTAGTTAATCTTTCAAGAAGGTGACTTCGACTGTGACTCCACACAAGAATGTGGTCTCCTGAATCACGAGCCTGCTCACGTTCCCAACCACAGCGGTAACAGCGGATTCGGCCATCAGTCGCTCCTCGCCTCTGCTCCTCCGCAGCTCAAAGATCGATGGAATTAATGCTTGATAATGCGTTCCAAACTCCGGTAGCGCAGGTCAATGGTCTACGCAACAGACCTGACGGTGGTGAGAGCAAGAATTAAGTAAGCACTTATATCGATGGGGAAACGGGAGAAGGAGAAAAGGGGAGAGATTCAACGAGGGAGCGTGGCCTGCGTTCACCTTCAGATTTGCCCGTCGAACGGCGGCCTGACCAGGGCATGGGAGCAGGGACTGTGGCCTGCGTTCTCCTTCCCGTCGAGGGGCGGCATGCGCGGAGAACGGGAGCAGGGGGCGTGCATGGAGGCGTGGGCGGCGGCTCCTCTGCCGTGTAGGGAGACGACGTCGAGTGCAGGGCCTTAGGGCATCTCCAGCCGCGTCCTTGGGAAGGCCTCCCCAGGCGTTTTTTTTTGCGGCGGCGCCGAAAAATCGGCCCAGTCGCGCTCCCAGGAGCCCGATTTTTGCCGGCTTGGGCCGAAAACAGCGCCGGCGGACCCAGGCCGAACCCGGCGCGTTGGGGGGCGCCCGGGGGCGCCGGGGCGAACTGTTTTGGCGCGAAACAGTCGCGGGCCCGCCGCGTCAGGGACACGGCTCTCTTCTCGCCCCTTCGTCGTCCTCATCGCCTCGTTTCCTGCAACGAATCAATGCCAAAGCTGCCGCGCTGCCGCGCCGGTCAGCCTGCGCCATTGATGCCTCACGGGCGGTGCAGTGAAGACCGGATGACGCGCGTCCCTCGCCCTCCCTCGCCCGCCACGCGTACTCACGGCGGCTCACGCACGGGCGGCGCCTCGGCCTATATAAGACGCGCCCCAGCGCACTCGGTGACTCGCACTCTCTCGCCGTCGTCGTTCCTCCCTCTCCTCTCTCTCGCCGTCTCCAGTTCATCACACCCATGGCCAAGCGCTTCCCAGGCGACGGCGCGGCGGCAAACGGCTTCGGCCGCCGCCATCTTCACGAGAACGAGGCTCGCCTCCTTTTCGAGGCTGAGTACCCGGTCCCGCCGGACATGCGGGTGCCCGGGGCGTGGAGGATCAGCGCCGCCGGCGTGCCGGTGCCCCCGGTACCCACCGGCGTGGCGCGGCATGCGGAGATCGCACGCATCCGCTCGTCCCTGCCGCGTGCAGTGAGGGAGGGGCCACGGTACGTCCCCGACAGCCCGCTCTGGGAGCCTTATTTCCGCCGCCGTCACGCCGAGCAGCTCGAGGCCACCAACGGCGTCGAGCCCTCCGGCAGGCTCAACACCGTCGGCCGGCATCGGTGGTGGGGCATGCCCGGGCGCACGTTGGAGGCCGTCCTCGAGTACATCAAGGGCGGCAACATGCCGCACCTCGAGTACCCCGCTCCCCGGTCCTTCCCACGCCGCCGAGGAAGCTCCTGGACCCCGAGGCGCATGGAGACCGGGGGGTCCTCCTCCTCATCTGGCGGCTCCCCGTGCCTCCACCTCCGCCCCGTCAAGCCGGAGCACCAGGGCACGCCCGTCAGCGCGCGCACCCGCAACTCCGGCATCCGCATCGGTGACAACGCCTCCCCCACCGGCCGCTTCGTCCTCGTCGAGCCCAAGCCGGAGCCCGGCCTCCCCGCGGAGTACGAGGAGATAGCCCGGCGTGGCTTCTCCGACGAGGACGCCCTGCGGTGGGCGCAGGACGACTACCTCCGCGACGAGATGGTCCGGCAGCGCCGGGCCCTAGAGGAGATCGCCACCTGCAAGCGTGGGCGCAGGACGAGCACGGCGTCGTGGTCCTCGACAGCGACGCCGATGACGACGCCCCCGAACCGTCCAACCCGCCGCGCCAACCGGGGGAGGGATGTAGCAGGGACGGCGAAGGCGTCGGTGGGGGTGACGATGATGACGACGGCGGTGACTACATGCGGTTCTACAGCCTCCTCGACATGTAGAACCGCGTGGGCGGGAGGCGGGGCGGGCGGCGAGGGAGACGGCGGGGGTAGCCCGCGGTAGTTTTTCCTTTTTTGTAAAATATGTTTAAATTTGAACGAACTCGAACGTGTTTGCGTTGTGTTTGCGCCGAATTTAAACATTTTAAAAACCCATGGGGGCCGCGACTGGGGGGCATCACGCCCCCAGTGCGCGGTTTAGCGCCGGTGCGCCCCTAGGGGCGATTTTTTGCCCCTCCTGGGAGGCCAACGGCTGGAGATGCCCTTAATTTCCTTGCTCCTTGCTAGAATTCCCAAGGAGGCGACTAGGGACGCGTCTCACGTGGCCAAGCTCCCAGCAAGCACCACAAAGTCGCCGGATCATATTTCTCTTTGAAAGAGATTGTTAGTTGCGATGATGCGACAAGAACATCTACGGCCAGCGCCTGAAACCCGTCTTAAACGCCCGGACAAGCCGCCCGATCATTGACCGTTCACGAAATTTTGACACAGTTGAGCGTCTCAAACGGAACTCAAACGTTCGGGGGCTAACCGGCACCCCTCATATCCAGCCTAAATATGGGCGGATATTGAATGTCGGGGCACGTCCGTCACGTCGGACTGACGTCGGGGTCCCACGCAGAATCGCCCGGAAACCCGGCGGTCCGAAGCTCGTATCCTCCGTCAAACCGATCTCGCCGCGTGGCGCCGCTCCGTCGGGCAGCATAGTGCCTAGCCTGACTATTTTTGCCGACCACCGACACCGAAATCCTACCCCTTCACATTTTCCTCCGCTCGTGCGCCACCACCGCCACTATCCCCTCCCTCGTCGCCACCACTAGTAGCCATGCCCCCACGCTACAGGATAAGGGGCTACCCATTTATAACGCCAAGGCATCGTCTGCAGCTCCTTGAGCAGATCCGGACAAGGCGCAAAGCCCAGATCACCGCGGGATTTCCTCCTGATGCAGTGGATCGGGAGGACGAGTTGGAGGAGGAGGAGGAGGTTGAGGAGGAGGAGATGTTCACCTACATGGATGAAGTCGAGCAGGAGGAGCCGAAACCCCTGTACGCGCCCGTCCAACCGACGCCAGGCACCGACGCCGTGGACATATCCGGCGACGAAAATTAGCTAGGGTAGTACGTAGTATGTAGTACGCAGAATTTCTTTTGCATGCTTTGTATGGATTTATGGGGTTGAAATACGAGAGATTCGGATGCAGAGTAGCTAATCTGAGGCGTGACCGATCACTGTCCGCGGACGCGACCGGTCGCGTCCGCGGGCGTTTGAGGGGCCGGATTTGTCAAGTCCTGTTGTAGATGCTCTTATGTGCTCAATATTACGGATTTGACATGGAATATTTTTTTAACCACAATATCCATTTTTTAACACAGACGCGGACGCTCATACATACACATAGACACTCACCTCTACGAACGCACACTCGCACATTCTGGCCATGTTTGGTTCAACTTTTATCGATGGATTTCGCTGCCATGCAGCAGAATCTGAACCAAAGAGCGAATCCAGCAGAATCCGATTTCAGAAACCCGCTGCCAAAATCTGAACCAAAAGCGGAAGTAGCGCAGGACGTGCTTTCCAAAATCTAATTTCACTGCAGGCCAAAATCTTAAAAAAACTGTATCAGCTGGTTTGCCAAATGACCTACATCTTTTTCACATCAGATTTTCCACAACTGTTTTTTCACAACAGATTTTTCACAGCAGATTTTTCGCAGCTGCTTTTAGAAATCCACAGCCGAACCAAACAGGGCCTCTATCCGTATGAGCACCTCCGAAAGACTGAGCTGACATATCACCTTCAGATAGACACTACTAGACAAAAGCCTAATAGCGGCACGGTGCCCATGCTACTACTAGCGCGCTACAGCTAACTGGATAGTAGTAGTGTGGGTGCCATCCCGCGCTACTACTAATTATTTGTAGCGCGTTCCTGGGACCCGCGCTACTACTATTAATTTTAATTTTACAAAAAATCGTCTGCGTATTTACGTAGTATACAGGTTTTCTCGATCCTGTGCGTGCTGTCAATGGTGGCGATAGTTCGATCCAACGACAGAAGGGGGCGTGGGAGGGCGGACGGGCAGTGGCATACCAGATCCGACGGCGGCTGCTGGAGAGGGACCGGATCCAGGGAAGAGCAAGGCGAGGGTGTGGGACTACTCTTCACGGCCAAGGCGAGAGAGCTCCTAGTCGTCCATGGCGACGACCTGCACGGGCATGACATGGGAGGGTGAGTCAAACCAAAGGCAGAGAGGAAAAAAGAGAAACGAGGGAGATATAGGGAGCAGCGGGGCTAGTTGCCGCTGGTGAGGTGCTCCAGCATGGTGGCATGGAGCCGCGGGGAAGACCGGTGAGCTCCTGGACACCGTCGACGTGAGGCGGCGGCCTACTTGGGTGCCATGGAGGAGGAGGCGCACATGCGCAGGAGCGCCATGGGAGAGCATAAGGAGAGAGGGGGAGGGATGGGAGAGAGAGAGAGGAGGGATTAAGGGGAGGAGATGGGGATTTCAGGGCTGTTAAAAACCCTGTAATGGGGACCAATTAGTAGTCGCGCATGATTTATACCCCGCGCTATTATTATCAACTTAGCAGCAACGCTGGGTTTATACCTCGCGCTTTTACTATGGCCTGATCTGGTGGGCACGATGGTGACTACTTAGTAGCAGCACGGGTTTATACCCCTATGCTACTACTAATTAGCGGCAACACGTGCCGGATAACCCGCGTCACTATTAAATGGTTGCCTATAGGATTCTCCTAGTAGTGTGACGAATCCATCACACGTGCCTCTGTAATCGACGAAGATATCTCCTTCCACGAAACGAGCATCGTCGGAACACCTGAAAATAACTCCAGAAAAATATGAGCATAAGCAGTAAGTCAATCTAGTACTTGAACCATAAGGATGGCCATAGTGGGGTAACATAACCGGTAACATGCATTTGGGACTAGCAAACATGCTTATGTGGCACACAATTAAATAAGAAAAAGAGGGTTATAATAACATAAGTAGATACCGTATCATGTTAAATGTTATGTTACTTTGTGTCATGCATGACAATAAATATAGCCATCTATGATACTACTTTATGATATTATGCACTATGGAGATAGTATCATATACTAGTATCATATGCATGATACTAGTATATGTTACTCCCCACTATGAGTAGCCTAATGAGTTGGTTTCACCATAAAGAGTCTAATCATTTGAGCTAGACTCAGTTCATAGAACCACGTACTACCTCATTTCTGGTTTATAGGGCTTAATTTAAAAATCTCACCACGAAGATAGATGGTAAATAGTGGAATAATTTGTGTAGTTTGCAAAAAACACTCAATTAATGCGTTTGTTTTCTAAAAAATGTGTTTACGAATGTATTAATTGCAATACACGTATGCATGAAGTACATGTATTGGTCAATTTTTTTTAATCTTTGCATACAATGATTTGACACACCTTATAATCCGAACATGTGATGAGGAACAATCAAATTGAGACTTATAAAATGAAAAATCTAAAATTTTAAGATAAAGCCTATAAACCGAAAAGGAGAGAGTATCAATTAAAATTGAGAAATACAACGAGTTTACATACGTGAAAACCATACATGAAAACTAGAAACACAAGTGTCGTGAAGAACTGCGAAAAGGATTCCAGGAAATTCAAGTCCTTGACACCTCGCCTTACGTCTACCACCGCTGGTTGTCGGCGCCGCCGTTGAGTTGCCGGAACCAGAGCGAGGCCTCCGTCAAACCCAAAATAGGAAAGGCACCTTTGCACACGAGCCGTTGAATCGGGCCACCGCAAGCGGCTGGACCAAGACTTTTTGGCGCGACAGCCGGGGATCGTCCGCAAAGACAGATCCACACAAGACTTTGTGACTTTGTGGCCAAGACATTTTTATTCTTATTTCTTCTGTTGTTATTTTAAAGAACCGAATTAACCATATACAAAAGCAAAATGTCAACCCTAAGTTTTAACGTATAAACAAATTCACAGAGCTAAAGCTAAAGACCTGGCAGTGACATGTATTTACCGACGTCTACCACTGGTATATGCTCTTCAATTTTTCTACATCATTTTCACATCATTTTTTTCTCTATATTTAATACACACCTCTGAAATTCTCATGCTTAAATTTGGTGACCTTTTGAGTTGCTTTGCTAATTTTAAAGCATTAACTTATTTTTCAGCCATTAAAAAGGGGGAATCGCTCTTCGGTTCAACATAGCGTGCAGTCGAGCTTGGAAATGAATGAAACTTGACGAAAAATTTAAGAGCATGCAGACAACACCTTCATGAGACTGTTGTAGGGAGTGGTAAAAATTTAAGAGCGTTACTGAAAAACTTGATGCACTCTATGTACAAGCTGAACACTCTCCGATGAAATATCAGAGTTTCGAACGAAAACCACCGCGTATCACACACAACTCAATTTTTCTACATCATTTCGACCTCAAACTTTTTTTCGTGTTTAATACATAACACTGAAAGTCCCGTGCCCAAAATTTGGACTATTTTGGTTTTAGTAAATATGATTCTTTCAAGCATTTTTCTTACTTACTAAGTATATATTTGGCGAGCGCTCGAGTATGTCCGCCACTGCTAACTTCTGTAAATTTTAGAAAAAATCAGTGCGGGTCAATGAAATATTGTTGTGGCCGCCAAACTTTTGCACACCACTGATGCATGACAAACCAGGGCATGAGTTTGTTGCCCGCCACTACTGCTTTTATCCCGTGACTAAATTTTTTTTAAAAAAATATGAGTTGTAGGTGGTCATTTTGGCCTGCCACTGCTGTCTACGTAGCAGTAACTGGCAACCTTTCTTTACCCGCTACAGCTACTTTTATGATTGTATGAAGTATACACATTTTTTCCAGACAAATGATAACATTTTAATTTGTGAGTAGAAAATGATAACATTTAAGTATTTTCGCTGGACTGTATCGAAAAAATAATCTTTCCCAGGAAATAAAAACAAAACCTTTTTTAAATGGAAATGCCAGAAGAAGAAAGGAAATGATATGCAGGACAAGCCCAGAAGCGTAAACAAGAGCAGCCAACGTTAGCCCACCTTGATCGAACGAGCCCTTTACCCAGCCCACACTAAAAGCGATTACAGACGAGCCCGCTTGAGCCCGTCTTGATAGAACGAGCGAGCCCTTACCCAGCCCAAATCGACGAACTGGGTCTACCCACCCGCCGCCCGCCCGCAGACCCAATTCGATGCCCTAATCGTGCCCGGAATCGCCCCTCCCCGGCCCCCGCAAGGCTCCCCCGGCGATCTCCGTCTCAGGTGACCCCTCCGCCTTGATTTCTCCTGCAATTCCTCGATCCGGGCTACTCATGCGCGTTTAATCTTACGATTTGGGGTCTCTAGAGCCCACAATCGATGCGATCCGTCAGTATTTCCCCGCCCCAAATGTGTAGGATTTGGGGGGAGTTCTTGCGCCGATTTCTGTATCCCGAGCGCCATCTTACCTGCAGATCTTGTGTTTTCGTAGCTGTTTAGCCTGTTCAGTTCGATGTAGCTGTATGCTAGGTTGCTAGTAGCAGGCAAGACTAAAAAAAAAAATTCATGTTTACTGTGCAGCCATGGAGATGGAGCATGCTGTGATCCAGCAGCAGGTCGTGGAGTATCCCGAGGAGCATGAGGTGGAGGTGGACGTGGACAACATCATGAAGACGGAGGTGGCGTACGGTTCGGGGGTTCACAGCACTGCGTTCAGGTACAAGCACAAGAAGAGGTCCAAGGTCTGGGAGGAGTACAAGCCCATCTTCCTCAACGGCAAGGTCCAGTTCGCCGAGTGCCTCTACTGCCACAACCGGCTCAGCTGCAAGGACTCCAACGGCACGAGCCACCTGTGGCGGCACCAGAAGATCTGCCCGGCCAAGTCGGAGGCAGCGGCGGAGGGGCAACAGAAGGATTCCTACTTCCCATATGGTACGCTCCGGTTCTGCCTCGTAGTGTGTTCACGGCGTTGAGTTGAGTTTACTCTTTAGCATGCTCTGTGTAGCTTAGGGTCTGGACACATTGATATAACATTGTCAGAACAGTTGACCTCTGGCATACAACTGATGAACGACTCACATTTTGTGCACAGTTTTGGTGAATGGAGACGGTCCAGTGTCACCAATTGACCCGGTCAATCAGATTATTTCGGAGACGCTTGATGACATCGGCTCAGCAACTCCAAGCAGATTCAAGTCGAAGGTGTGGAAGGAGTTTACACCCATTTATGTTGAGGGGAAACTCCAGGCTGCAGACTGCATTCACTGCCAAAAACGTCTCAGCGCAAATAAGTTTGGAGGGAGAAGCCACCTTAGTCGACATCTCCTAACCTGCCCAGGACGGCTTGAAAGTCTCCACAATCATCATAAGTTTTTGTTTGAGCCTTCGAGTGCACCTAGTTTCAACTCCAGGGCGAATGATGAGCTCTCGCCTGCCTTGACAAATGGGAAGGTTCAAATTGCAGAATACGCTAACAAGCTCCCCAGGATTAGTACCTCTGGTGACACCATCCACACAATCCAGCCCATTCAAATGGTGCCAGCACACCCACCACCAACATCAGATGGTGCAAGCCTGAAGAAGCAGAGGACCTCATTCACGAACATTTCAACTGACAAGAGCGCCGGGAAGTTTTGTCAAGAAACATCTTACCAAGAGCTAGCCAAAATGATAATTCTACATGCTTATCCTTTTTCAGTTGTGGAGCATGAAGAAATGAGAAGAGTTATTAAGAATCTCAACCCTATAGTTGGCATGGTTTCTCATAATGATATGAAAGATCATTGCACTGCTTTATTTCAGAAGGAAAAGGTAAATATTAAGGATGTACTTGCACTTTCCTGCCGACGTGTGTCTCTGTCAGCAAGCATCTGGACTCCTGATGGACCTGAGCCAACAGTAAATTACCTCTGTTTGACAGCACATTTTGTTGGTGATGACTGGAAGGTTCACAGAGTAATAATCAAATTTGGCATGTTTTGGTCCTCACCTACTAATTTGGAGAGGATAATACACTGCAAGGAGGCTTCTGTCCCGGAGTCTGAAAGTGGACCGTACAACGTCATGTGGGATGCAATTAGAGACTGGAATCTTGATCAGAAGATTTTGAGCTTGACTTCTGTTGGTGATGTTAGGAACAATGCAAATACCGTTAAGCTAAAGGAAATGCTCATAGAAAAGAAGTGCCTTCCTATTCGAGGCAAGCTATACAACATTGCTTGTCTGGACGACATCTTAAATAGTGTTGTCTCCGCAGGGCAAGCAGATATACTTCGATTTGTTGGTGACGCAGTAATGGAATTTTTTGTGGCACATGCATCTTCACCTTCAGCCCAACAGCAGCTTCTGGAAGTCATTTCACAGATGAGTTTGAAGTGTCCACAAGAAGATGCTAAGTGGTGGCACAAATTTTATTTTAGGCTTGAAGTTCTTTTGCATTTCAAGAAGTCATTTCCTTCTGAAGAAGTGCTGAATCTAGAAGATATGAATGTTGCTGAGTCTATTTGCAAGATTTTGAGGATGTTTTATCGTGTCATTGAAGTAATATCTTGCCCTAGCTCTGTCACAGCAAATATATACTTTAATGAGGTTTGGAAAGTGAGGACGGTGTTGCAAGAAGAAGCATCAAATGGTAATGGAGAATTTTCCAGAATGGTTATGGAGATGCAGGAAGCGTTCCATGGGTATTGGCAAAATACGTACTTGTGGTTGTCAATACCTGTTGTTCTGGATCCTAGATTTAAAATCGGTTTCATTGAGTTTCGTCTGAAGCGAGCTTTTGGCACAAATTCTGAGAGCTACTTATCTGACATACGTGAAACAGTCCGCGAACTCTTCAATGAATACTGCAACCCTACAGATCTGCCAAGTGCAGCTTCAAATAGTGCAGCTTTGGATGCGGATAATGATTTATTGGAAGATTGGGATCAGCATCTCAATGAACAAGCAAGTTGTCAGATATCTACAGAACTTGATGACTACCTTGAAGAGGGTCTAGTTCCAAGAAAGGATGAGTTTGACATTCTAAACTGGTGGATGAATCATACCACAAAGTACCCAACGCTAGCAGCTATGGCACAGGACATATTAGCTATGCCAGCTTCTGCTGTCCAATCTGAAGCAGCATTCAACAGCAGCGGACCGGTAATTCCAAAGCACTACAGCACATTGAACATCAAGACTATTGAAGCACTTGTGTGTGCTCGAGACTGGATGAGATAAAATGGTAAGGTCCTATGCACTCCACTATCATAGATAGTGATGCTGTGATTAAGCTCGTGAGAGTTTCTTCTTTTTTGCCAGACATCTATATTTTCTGTATGGGAATCATCAATCATAGTACTTGCTGATAGGATAGTATTTCATATTTGGGAGAATCTTAAAACCTACAACCTTCTGACTGAAGGTGTAAAAGTTTAGACTTTCACATGTTCACGCCATGTTAAAAGCTACTGTAAGCCAGTCCTTGTCAAAATAGAACCTCACCATTTGGTCAACGATATTATCGATACGCCTTGCACTTGGTCTCTTCATGCATCTACGCTTTATGTTTTGTTGCCTATACCGAGCATGCACTTTGTACTAGAAACAACTCCATTCATCATCATATCTTTGCTTATTGCCAGGGCAATTGTACATGGAAAGCCCAGCTTACTGGAATACCGCCTAGTAGATCAGTGCTCTGGTGCTAGGTCATAAGAGTGAAGAGTTTATGACGGCGTGAAGAAGGCTCGGAGAATTCTCGCCCCAATGTACCTGTGCCATATGCTGCTACAGTTCTGAACGATGAAGATGCCGATTTGTTTCAGACATCTGTGTAGGTCGTTTTCGACCAAAGACCGGTCGCCAGCCGCGCCGATGATGACCAGCTTGGTGGCTGCTGTTGACATGCCCTGCTTCCTTTCTTGTGGAGACGTGTTCATTGGCATGTAATTTTTGTACATATCGACTTCGTGCTATTTGGTCGCTGTAAGACGCCTCAGTGCCTATGCAGCTAGTGGGTGGAGTTGTGGGTTTCTGAATGTGCTGGGAATATGGGTGTATTGATGTCAGCATAAGAATGTCATGGGAAAGTATCTAGTGCTCCCGGTGCTCCGATGCGGAAAACATTTTTTAAAATGTTTAAAAAATTCTGAAAAAAATGCAGCACATCGATGGAACATCGATGTCTTTTGTCAGAAAATTTCAAATCAAAATTTGAAATATTGTTCGAGATACAAAAATGATAAATTTGACATCAATGTGATAATGGGCCAAAACTAATGCGGCCACGACGTCAACTATGGCACCGACTTTCCGTGGCGGCACAGGAATCACCATGCACCGTGCATTTCATGTCGAGACAGTGCCATACACTAATCGGACCCGCATGGTCATCTGCTCTCCCAGCGAAGCGCGCGAGCTCGTCGAGTCTCGCTTTGCGTATTTCAAGAAGCAGCACGCCTCCAAGATCCTTGACCCGCACCACCACCAAAGTGTTCGCGTCCACGACATTTGCTGGAAGATTATTGGCGCCATCCATCGTGGCTTGTCCATCAAGAGCAAGATAGAACAGCAAAGACAGGAACCACTACAGATGATGACGCCTTTGGGTTGGATCGACGAGCTCAATTGGGAGGTGATAGTTGTTGAAGAAAAAGCCTGGAGGGCACAATGCTATTTCGATGGTAAGATAATAGTCTCCACGGGATTACTTGATTCCAGCACGGATTCTGAGATTGCATGGGTCCTCGGACATGAGGTACACAAATACGTTCGTTTGTTCATTTTGGATCAGTGAGGCTGTTAGTTTTCAAAGTCGATAGTATTGCTTATTTCTTTTGCATATATACGTAGGTTGGACATGTTATTGCGAGGCATTTCTATGAGATGACCATAATATTCGAGTTGTGGTTCCTGACCCGCCTCCTGGTGACGCCGTTGTTACGAAGGTATATTGATTTCATCACTTGCTTTACCCACACCTTATTCATGCAAGCATCTTAACAAGAACTCATTAGACTAGCCTAGTATATGTATGCATGCAAGCATTCACGTCATGTTAATTAGAAGATGTTGTTTTTTAAGAGCATGATGTTAATTACCTACTCTATTGTAGGAATGAGCTAGAGGCGGATTACATTGGAATGTTGATAGCCGCTGCGGCTGGTTTTGATCCCCACGCTGCTGCTATATGGCTTGACAAGGCAGGAAAGAGGAAAGGGGAGTCAGCATTTACAAATTTCCTCTCTTTCTTCTCATCCAAAGTTCATCCATCTTGTAAGAAAAGATCACGACTTTTATCGCAACCCAAGGTAATGGAGGAGGCAATGGAATTGTACAGAGAAGCAACCGAAGGTGATGGGCCTGACAATGAAGGATTTGTTGGCATCAATTATGCAAAAGCATGCACGGCTCTCGTCTGTCGCGAGGCCATGGCTTTGGCGACCGATCTCTTGCAAACATGCACAGTCATTGGCTCGGACTGTAAGGAAGTGGTATCGGATATCAAGGAAGGCAGCGGCGGCAAGCATGGCCATATCATTCGTGAGATCAGGATCACATCATCGGAGTTCCAGGATTGCTCTTTCGTTTTCGAAGGAAGGGCCTTGAATACGGAGGCACATAGCCTCGTTGAACATGCGCTTAGTTTATTTGCAGGGCGCCACCTTTGGCCTGTGCAACCCCCTATCAATTGTATTCCACTAAACATTATTGTGTAATACAACATGTGTTAGTTTTTTTAAAAAAATGCACACATGCATTCTCTTGATAGATTTGCGGACTGATGTCAAATGAGTATTCTTTCTATCCATTTATATAGAGCCTAATATGTATTTGGAAATGGCGGCTGCTACAAATCCGCCGGTGATTTTACTGCGTCTAAATAGCCGTCCGATCTGGCGCTGATGGCCGTTCAATCTCAACAAGGCAACTCGCGTCTTCTCTCCTCTGATCTTGTTCAATTTGGCACCCACGCGTCTCGGTGACCTTGCTGCTGCTGATGCTGCATGTGCGCTCGCCGAGGTGAGCCGGAGCACCTCCCTCAACTCCGGCGGCCGCCAACATAATGCATTGGAACACCACTAGTGCTATGACTAGAGACTGTTGTGGCAAGGCGTCCAATGCTGCCGTTGTTGCAAGGGCTGCTATTGTGTGCTCGTCGGGACACGCCAGGGCATCTTCCTCTACTCCGACATTCCGCCACCGTCGTGCTGCGTTGCAACACCACCCGTGCTGCTGGTGGACGGAGCCACCAGCGAGTGCTGCATCGCAGCACCGCGAGACACCGGGGACTGCTCCATGGCAACACCGAGTGGGACGCCTCCGACGAAGCTTCATTGCAGCTCTGACGGAAGATTCAATGCAGCTCCGACGAAGCTTCATTGCAGCCCCGGCGGAGTCCGTTCCATCCCCACCGTGGCTTCAACGACCCGGTGGCGCTCCAATGCAGCCCGGTCAATGCTCCAATGCAGCCCGTGCGACGCTACATAGCAACAATGGCAACCCCGTCGACGCTGCATAGAAACACCGGCTACCCCGACGACGCAACATAGCAACACTGGCGACCCCCGCAACGCTGCACCACAGCATCGGCAACCCTGGCGATGCTGCATCGCAGCCCCAACGATGCTGCATAGAAAGACCAGTGGCCTTGACGACGCGGCATAGCAACACCGGCGACCCCCGCGACGCAGCACCACAAGACCAGTGGCCCCCGATGACGACTCAGCACCGACGAGCCCCTCGCTGCAGCACCCACAGCTCGCTTGAAGCATGCTTTGGCTTGCAGAAGTGCTTCGTGTTTCAGGCGGGATGCGCACCGGCCCCATGGTTGGAAGCAACAGTGGTCAGCCTTTGGATCGAGCCTCTCTCTTCCTCTATGAAGCGTGTGAAAAACTGAGAGAGAGGGGATGGGGAACGACGAAGAAGACGGGCGGGAGAGGATAAGGATGGGATGGAGAGCGTTGAGCGGTGAGCGGGCCATGCATACTAAGCGTCTAGTGGGAGAGGTGGTGCACACGCCTGAGATCAACACCGCAGGATCGGCTTTGATCGCACGACTCGCGACATGGTTTACGCGAGGCAAGCATCAGCCGGTTTAAAACAAGGAAAACGTTTACAATTGGCCAGCCTGCTGAAATTTCGGCCGGTCGCCTGGCTCGCTATGCACGTTGGGCTCGTGCACACAAGCCACATCGCGCTAGCCCATCTGCCTCCTCCTATCTCTTCAGACTTCCCCGGCGCCACTCCTCCGCTGGATGCAGCTCATCTACTCCTCTAACCTCCACTGCCTCGCGCAGGACCCCGGCGCCCTGCATTTTCTGTCTAGCTGGCCGCCACCCCTGCACCACCTCCTCAACCAACTCCCTCCCAGCCATTGCCACACCGCCGAAGATCCAAAGTCTGCCATGGCTGACGCGCCATGTGCTGGAAGGATGCCCTGTTTTTGCTTCAACCGTCACAGCAGGGAGTGATGTCTACTACACAACCTTCTTCTTGTAGACGTTGTTGGGCCTGTAAGTGCACAGGTTTGTAGGACAGTAGCAAATTTCCCTCAAGTGGATGACCTAAGGTTTATCAATCCGTAGGAGGCGTAGGATGAAGATGGTCTCTCTCAAGCAACCCTGCAACCAAATAACAAAGAGTCTCTTGTGTCCCCAACACACCCAATACAATGGTAAATTGTATAGGTGCACTAGTTCGGCGAAGAGATGGTGATACAAGTGCAATATGGATGGTAGATATAGGTATTTATAATCTGAAAATATAAAAACAGTAAGGTAACTAATGGTAAAAGTGAGCGTAAACGGTATTGCAATGCTAGGAAATAAGGCCTAGGGTTCATACTTTCGCTAGTGCAAGTTCTCTCAACAATATTAATATAATTGGATCATATAACTATCCCTCAACATGCAACAAAGAGTCACTCCAAAGTCACTAATAGCGGAGAACGAACGAAGAGATTATGGTAGGGTACGAAACCACCTCAAAGTTATTCTTTCCAATCAATCCGTTGGGCTATTCCTATAAGTGTCACAAACAGCCCTAGATTCGTACTAGAATAACACCTTAAGACACAAATCAACCAAAACTCTAATGTCACCTAGATACTCCAATGTCACCTCAAGTATCCGTGGGTATGATTATACTATATGCATCACAGAATCTCAGATTCATCTATTCAACCAACACAAAGGACCTCAAAAAGTGCCCCAAAGTTCTACCGGAGAATCACGATGAAAATGTGTGTCAACCCCTATGCATAAGTTCATGAACCCGCAAGTTGGTCACCTTAACATACATCAAGTGGCACGCGGTATCCCATTGTCACCACAGATATCCACGGCAAGACATACATCAAGTGTTCTCAAATCTTTAAAGACTCAATACGATAAGATAACTTCAAAGGGGAAACTCAATTCATTACAAGAGAGAAGAGGGGGGAAGAAACATCATAGGATCCAAATATAATAGCAAATCTCACGATACATCAAGATCGTATCATCTCAAGAACACGAGAGAGAGAGAGAGAGAGATCAAACACATAGCTACTGATACATACCCTCAGCCCCGAGGGAGAACTACTCCCTCCTCGTCATGGAGAGCACCGGGATGATGAAGATGGCCACCAGTGAGGGTACCCCTCTCCGGCAGGGTGCCGGAACAGGGCCCCGATTGACTTTTGGTGGCTACGGAGGCTTCTGGCGGCGGAACTCCCGATCTATGTTGCGTTCTGGAAGTTTTTGGTCACGTAGGTATATATGGGTGCAGGGAGGACGTCGGAGGAGCCACGGGGGTCCCACGAGACAGGGGGCGCGCCCTAGGGGGGGTGCCCCCACCCTCGTGAGCACCTCGTGTCTCCCCTGACGTGGGGTCCAAGTTCATCAGGTGTGTTTCCTTCCAAAAATAACTTCTCTAGTTGATTTCGTTCTGTTTCGACTCGGTCTGATATTCCTTTTCTTCAAAACACTGAAATAGGCATAAAACAGCAAATCTGGGCCGGGCCTCCGGTTAATAGGTTAGTCCCAAAAATAATATAAAAATGGATAATAAAGCCCAATATTTCCTAAAACAGTAGATAATATAGCATGGAGCAATCAAAAATTATAGATACGTTGGAGACGTATCAAGCATCCCCAAGCTTAATTCCTGCTCGTCCTCGAGTAGATAAATGATAAAAACAGAATTTTTGATACGGAGTGCTACTTGGCATAATTTCAATGTAATTCTTTTTAATTGTGACATGCATATTCAGATCCATAAGATTCAAGACAAAAGTTTAATATTGACATAAAAATAATAATACTTCAAGCATACTAACTAAGCGATCATGTCTTCTCAAAATAACATGGCCAAAGAAAGTTATCCCTACAAAATCATATAGTCTGGCTATGCTCTATCTTCACCACACAAAATATTTAAATCATGCACAACCCTGATGACAAGCCAAGCAATTGTTTCATACTTTTAATGTTCTCAAACTTTTTCAATCTTCACGCAATACATGAGCGTGAGCCATGGACATAGCACTATAGGTGGAATAGAATGGTGGTTGTGGAGAAGACAAAAAGGGAGAAGATAGTCTCACATCAACTAGGCGTATCAACGGGCTATGGAGATGCCCATCAATAGATATCAATGTGAGTGAGTAGGGATTGCCATGCAACGGATGCACTAGAGCTATAAATGTATGAAAGCTCAACAAAAGAAACTAGTGGGTGTGCATCCAACTCGCTTGCTCACGAAGACCTAGGGCATTTTGAGAAAGCCCATCATTGGAATATACAAGCCAAGTTCTATAATGAAAGATTCCCACTAGTATATGAAAATGGCAACATAGGAGACTCTCTATCATGAAGATCATGGTGCTACTTTGAAGCACAAGTGTGGTAAAAGGATGTAGCATTGTCCCTTCTCTCTTTTTCTCTCATTTTTTATTTTTTTATTTTTTATTTGGGCCTTCTCTTTTTTATGGCCTCTTTTCTCTCTCTTTTTTATTTGGGCTTTTTTGGCCTCTTTTATTTATTTATTTTTGTCCGGAATCTCATCCCAACTTGTGGGGGAATCATAGTCTCCATCATCCTTTCCTCACTGAGACAATGCTCTAATAATGATGATCATCACACTTTTATTTACTTACAACTCAAGAATTACAACTCGATACTTAGAACAAGATATGACTCTATATGAATGCCTCCGGCGGTGTACCGGGATGTGCAATGATGCATGAGTGACATGTATGAAAGAATTATGAACGGTGGCTTTGCCACAAATACAATGTCAACTACATGATCATGCAAAGCAATATGACAATGATGAAGCGTGTCATAATAAACTGGATGGTGGAAAGTTGCATGGCAATATATCTCGGAATGGCTATGGAAATGCCATAATAGGTAGGTATGGTGGCTGTTTTGAGGAAGGTATATGGTGGGTTTATGGTACCGGCGAAAGCTGCGCGGAACTAGAGAGGCTAGCAATGGTGGAAGGGTGAGAGTGTGTATAATCCATGGACTCAACATTAGTCATAAAGAACTCACATACTTATTGCAAAAATCTATTAGTTATCGAAATAAAGTACTACGCGCATGCTCCTAGGGGGATAGATTGGTAGGAAAAGACCATCGCTCGTCCCCGACCGCCACTCATAAGGAAGGCAATCAATAAATAAATCATGCTCCGACTTCATCACATAACGGTTCACTATACGTGCATGCTACGGGAATCACAAACTTCAACACAAGTATTTCTCAAGTTCATAACCACTCAACTAGCATGACTCTAATATCACCATCTCCATATCTCAAAACAATTATCAAGTATCAAACTTCTCATAGTATTCAACACACTCATAAGAGAATTTTATTATTCTTGAATACCTAGCATAGTAGGATTTTAAGCAAATTACCATGCTATTTAAGACTCTCAAAATAATATAAGTGAAGCATGAGAGTTCATCTATTTCTTCAAAATAAAACTACCACCATGCTCTAAAAGATATAAGTGAAGCACTAGAGCAAATGACAAACTACTCCAAAAGATTTAAGTGAAGATCAATGAGTAGTTAAATAATTATTTAGCTATGTGAAGACTCTCTAATATTTAATAATTTCAGATCTTGGTATTCTATTCAAACAACAAGCAAAGCAAAATAAAATGACATTCTAAGAACAGCAAACATCATGTGAAGAAGCAAAAACTTAGGATCAACCGATACTAACCGATGGTTGTTGAAGAAGAAAGGTGAGATGCCAACAGGGGCATCCCCAAGCTTAGATGCTTGATACTTCTTGAAATATTGTCTTGGGGTGCCTTGGGCATCCCCAAGCTTGAGTTTTTTGTCTCCTTAATTCCTCTCATATCACGGTCTCCCTAAATCTCAAAAGTTTCATCCACACAAAACTCAACAAGGACTCGTGAGATAAGTTAGTAAACCATTGCCAGAACCTTATCATACTATACTGTAGCAAATCACTAAAATTATTATTCGACATTGCATACTAAATTCCTCTGCATATTTAATAGTCCTATCCTCAAATAGAATCATTAAAAAAGCAAACATATGCAAACATAACAGCAATCTGCCTAAACAGGATAGTCTGTAAAGAATGCTGCAACATCCATACTTCCCTAGCTCCAAAAATTATGAAAGAAAATTCCCACTGCAGTAAATTTATCAGAGCTTAATATGCAAAAGGTTTCAACATTTTATCACATTCTGACTTTTCTAGGGAATTATTGCAACAGCAGTAAACTTTCTGTTTTCAAACAGCAACATGTGGACTTCTAAAATAGGCATAGTAAAGGCTATCAATGCCACTTTTATTGAAATAAAAGATGCAAAACATTGTTCTAAATAACAGCAAGCAAACCCTAACAAAATAAATTGACGCTCCAAGCAAAACACATATCATGTGGCGAATAAAAATATAGCTCCAAGTAAAGTTACCGATGAACGAAGACGAAAGAGGGGATGCCTTCCGGGGCATCCCCAAGCTTAGACTCTTGGATATCCTTGAATATTACCTTGGGGTGTCTTGGGCATCCCAATGATTAGGCTCTTTCCACTCCTTATTCCATAGTCCATCGAATCCTTACCCAAAACTTGAAAATTTCACAACACAAAACTTAACAGAAAACTCGTAAGCTCCGTTAGTATAAGAAAACAAAACACCACTTCAAGGTACTGTAATGAACTCATTCTTTATTTATATTGGTGTTAAACCTACTGTATTCCAACTTCTCTATGGTTTATAAACTATTTTACTAGCCATAGATTCATCAAAATAAGTAAACAACACATTAGAAAACAGAATCTGTCAAAAACAGAACAGTCTGTAGTAATCTGGATCAAACGTATACTTATGGAACTCATAAAATTCTCAAATAAATTGCTGGACGTGAGGAATTTATCTATTAATCATATGCAAAAAGAATTAACTAAATATCACTCTCCAAATAAAAATGGCAGCAATTCTCGTGAGCGCTAAAGTTTCTGTTTTTTGACAGCATGATCAACAAGACTTCCCCCAAGTCTTTCCAAAGGTTCTACTTGGCACAAACACTAATTAAAAGCATAAAAACACATCTAAACAGAGGATAGATGAATTATTTATTATTAAACAGGAACAAAAAGCAAGGGACAAAAATAAAATTGCGTTGCCTCCCAACAAGCGCTATCGTTTAATGCCCCTAGCTAGGCATGATAATTTCAATGATGCTCACATGAAGGATAAGAATTGAAACATAAAGAGAGCATCATGAAGAATATGACTAGCACATTTAAGTCTAACATACTTCCTATGCATAGGGATTTTGTGAGCAAACAACTTGTGGGAACAAGGATCAACTTGCATAGGAAGGTAAAGCAAGCAAAACTTCAAAATTTTAAGCACATAGAGAGGAAACTTGATATTATTGTAATTCCTATAAGCATAAGTTCCTCCCTCATAATAATTTTCAGTAGCATCATGAATGAATTCAACAATATAACCATCACATAAAGCATTCTTTTCATGATCTACAAGAGCATGCAAAATTTACTACTCTCCACATAAGCAAAATTCTTCTCATTAATAGTAGTGGGAGCAAACTCAACAAAGTAACTATCATGGGATTGAAAATTAAGATCAAGATGACAAGTTTCATGGTTATCATTATTCTTTAAAGCATACGTGTCATCACAATAATCATCATAGATAGGAGGCATACTTTCATCATAATAAATTTGCTCATCAAAGCTTGGGGGACAAAAAAATATCATCTTCATCAAACATAGCTTCCCCAAGCTTGTGGCTTTGCATATCATTAGCATCATGGATATTCAAGGAATTCATACTAACAACATTGCAATCATGCTCATCATTCAAAGATTTAGTGCCAAACATTTTATAGATTTCTTCTTCTAGCACTTGAGCACAATTATCCTTTCCATCATACTGACGAAAGATATTAAAAAGGTGAAGCGTATGAGACAAACTCAATTCCATTTTTTATAGTTTTCTTTTATAAACTAAACTAGTGATAAAACAAGAAACTAAAAGACTCGATTGCAAGAGCTAAAGATATACCTTCAAGCACTCACCTCCCCGGCAACGGCGCCAGAAAAGAGCTTGATGTCTACTACACAACCTTCTTCTTGTAGACGTTGTTGGGCCTGCAAGTGCACATGTTTGTAGGACAGTAGCAAATTTCCCTCAAGTGGATGACCTAAGGTTTATCAATCCGTAGGAGGCGTAGGATGAAGATGGTCTCTCTCAAGCAACCCTGCAACCAAATAACAAAGAGTCTCTTGTGTCCCCAACACATCCAATACAATGGTAAATTGTATAGGTGCACTAGTTCGGCGAAGAGATGGTGATACAAGTGCAATATGGATGGTAGATAAAGGTATTTGTAATATGAAAATATAAAAACAGCAAGGTAACTAATGGTAAAGTGAGCGTAAACGGTATTGCAGTGCTAGGAAATAAGGCCTAGGGTTCATACTTTTGCTAGTGCAAGTTCCCTCAACAATACTAACATAATTGGATCATATAACTATCCCTCAACATGCAACAAATAGTCACTCCAAAGTCACTAATAGTGGAGAACGAACGAAGAGATTATGGTAGGGTACGAAACCACCTCAAAATTATTCTTTCCAATCAATCCGTTGGGCTATTCCTATAAGTGTCACAAACAGCCCTAGAGTTCGTACTAGAATAACACCTTAAGACACAAATCAACCAAAACCCTAATGTCACCTAGATACTCCAATGTCACCTCAAGTATCCGTGGGTATGATTATACGATATGAATCACACAATCTCAGATTCATCTATTCAACCAACACAAAGGACCTCAAAGAGTGCCCCAAAGTTCTACCGGAGAATCACGATGAAAATGTGTGTCAACCCCTATGCATAGGTTCATGAACCTGCAAGTTGGTCACCTTAACATACATCAAGTGGCACGCGGTATCCCATTGTCACCACAGATATCCACGGCAAGACATACATCAAGTGTTCTCAAATCTTTAAAGACTCAATCCGATAAGATAACTTCAAAGGGGAAACTCAGTTCATTACAAGAGAGAAGAGGGGGGAAGAAACATCATAGGATCCAAATATAATAGCAAAGCTCGCGATACATCAAGATCGTATCATCTCAAGAACACGAGAGAGAGATCAAACACATAGTTACTGGTACATACCCTCAGCCCCGAGGGAGAACTACTCCCTCCTCGTCATGGAGAGCACCGAGATGATGAAGATGGCCACCGGTGAGGGTTCCCCCCTCCGGCAGGGTGCCGGAACAGGGTCCCAATTGACTTTTGGTGGCTACAGAGGCTTCTGGCGGCGGAACTCCCGATCTATGTTGCGTTCTGGAAGTTTTAGGTCACGTAGGTATATATGGGTGCAGGGGGGATGTCGGAGGAGCCACGGGGGTCCCATGAGACAGGGGGGCGCGCCCTAGGGGGGGGGGCGCCCCCACCCTCGTGAGCACCTCGTGTCTCCCCTGACGTGGGGTCCAAGTTCATCAGGTGTGTTTCCTTCCAAAAATAACTTCTCTAGTTGATTTCGTTCTGTTTCGACTCCGTCTGATATTCCTTTTCTTCAAAACACTGAAATAGGCATAAAACAACAAATCTGGGCTAGGCCTCCAGTTAATAGGTTAGTCCCAAAAATAATATAAAAGTGAATAATAAAGCCCAATATTGCCTAAAACAGTAGATAATATAGCATGGAGCAATCAAAAATTATAGATACGTTGGAGACGTATCAGGGAGCTACAACTAGCTCCGTGAGAAGATGGAACCAACTGCTCCAGAGCTGCAATGGCACGCTGGCATTTGCTGGAACCGGCTGGCTCTGTGAGGAGCTACAACTAGCTTGCGGGAGAGCTGCAAGCATGCAGTAGTATGCGGTACTACAACCAACAGAGGTGGCGGGGAGAGAGGTTTTTTTTTGCTGGAACCATGTGTAGATTTTGCTACAACCAGCAATTTTTTTTTTGGAACCGGTGATGGACCAACACGACGATGGAGCTACATCGTCGGGTTTTTGCTAGAACCGGCAAGGTGGATAGCTACATCCAACAATTCTTTTGTTGCAACCGTTTAGTCTAGGAATTTACTACCTCGGTGATGGCGGTGACGACGTTTTTCTGCTGCAAGTGTCATCGACTTTTGCTACATCCGTTTCATGGCAGTGCTTCCACATGCATCCACAACGATGGCATTTTTGCTGCAACTATATATCTTCGTTTTTTGCTACGTCATGCGAAGCTTTTGCTACATCCATGCACGGTTATGACAATGGCGAGCAGCACGAGATGCTGGTAGAGGGGGGAGGCGCAAGCCGGCTGGCGGCTGGAAGAGATGCACCCGATGGGAAACCGGCGTCGGGGGAGACATAGCATACCGTGCCAATGTGATGCTACGACGCTGTGTCGTGGAGAAGGAGATGGGGGGCTAGACTACGTGCTGCAATGGGAGGGGGGTGCAGGGGAGCTGCGACGAGCGGTGTCGTGACATGGGATGCAGAGGTGCTGCTGCCCTCGCCGAAGGGCTCGCTGGCTGGGGGCATAGTCGAATCGACATTTTTTCTTGCTTGCGTTGACGTAGGGAAGGAAGAAGACGTTTTTTGGGGGCATATCGGACGGGTGCTGGGTGCTGAATCGCATGGCTGCCTGGCGACCGACCCAAATTTGGGCCGGTGCGCCGGCGCCTAGCAGTCGCCTTAAAACAAACAATTTCCTTTCGAGATACATATGCAACATCAAACAACAAAACAACTCTGATAGTTACTAAAAGACATATATTCTTACAACTCAGCTTCTTCTCAAGTGCACACCTCGCTGTGTATGTCCTCTAAGAGAGGACGCCTTTATTTTATTTCAATTGGGAAGAAGCACACAAATACCAAGCAACGTCATATTATAGGGGCATTATAGTAGCAAATACCAATTATGTCTGCATGACCCCTCTAGGTTAGGCAGATTTAGTTGTAGGCGTCGGGGTTGGCAATGAGGTAGGCCTCGGCGGCCTTGAATATGGCGGTGACGGATTCCTTGGCCTTGGCGATTTCATCACTCACCTCGACGCCTGGCAGCAGCTTGTACGTCGAGTCCACCTTCACGATGCTCCCGCCATTGGCCGCCGGCTCCACCTTGATGCGCGACGTTGCGGTCTCGATGGCTGTGCCGATGCCGCCGCCCTTAGCAGGATTTAGCTAAATCGATATGGGAATTTAAGTCACTTCACCGAATTGCGAAACCGAATAAGCAAAAATCCAAAAGATAAACTGTGTAGTTTCTACGGGAGAAACTTTCGATCTATTCATAATCAATCATGGCAGTAAAGAGAACATCAGAGGTCACAAAAATTATAAGAAAATAATCACCTAGCAACGACTACAAGCACTAGGTCAAGCCAAAGGCATGCCGCCGTCATCGCCCCTCCCTCACTTGAGTTTCACAAATCTTGTTATAGTAGACAGCCAGGAAGTCATCGTTCTAAAGCCCCACAGGACCAACACACTAGAGTAGCAACCATCACTGATGAAGAGAATCGTAGATCGAAAGGATCAAACGTCATAAGCACCCAAAGAAATACTAGATTAAAATAGTTTCTTCTAAAGACCGTCACCGACTGAATCCCGGGAGATCTGGTGAAGACACACCTCCAAACGCCCTCCAACGATGGTAGATGCACCATGGGGACGGGGATCGAATGTGACCAACATGATGCCCGCTGAGGGACATCGCCACCATCATATAACCCCAACCAAGAGGATGAACCTAACAAGAACGAGAGTGGGGTCCCTCCCGCCGGCGGAGGGTTGAGGTCCTTCGCACCTCCACGGCCCAAAGGCCATCAGAGATGGGGCGAACCGGCAATGACGCTGACGGGAGGAGGAGGAAACCCGATCGCCCTGGTTCTTTTCTTGGGGAGGAGGAATGAGTGTGTTTATCTTTAGCTTTATCCTAGCTTTGTCAGATAAGTAGCGACTTTAGTAGTTCCCAATATATTTTGGAACCTAAAAATGGAAACCAACATCATAACGACAAGCAAAATGACCAAAGTTTGATAGGCAGTTGGGAGGAAGGTATCAAATCAGATGAGGGTCTCTAGGCTAGGAGGGGTGATGAAAAGAACCTCCTATTTTAGTAGACAGTAGAAGAGAAATAAAGACTAATTTTCCATTAGTGTTGCAAACTTATATATTCCTCGTACCATGATACTTCCTAATCTATCGATGCTCTTTAGTGTGTGTGTCGGTGGTGGTGGTGGTGGTGGAGGGGGGGGGGGCTATCACAACTTCTCAGTTGGCTCTCTTATTTTCGACGATATTATGGGCCCCCATAAACCTGTTTAGTTTCTCGTATGATATTCCCACCGTTATGCCCATGGCTCAAACAGAATTTGTTAGTCTGATGGTTAAAAGGAGTCACGGGAGAAATGGATAAAAGATCACCGAGTCTCAAAACAAAAAATTAAAAGGCAAATGAGAAGGTTGTGATAGTTTAAGGACTCGTGATACAATTTGCATTTTATTCATTACACACAAATGTAAGTTCGCTTTGAAAAGGGGATACATGAAGAACGTGGATTTCACTTGCCAACAAGGACCCAATAGATTATAGATGCACTTGTCAAAAAATGGTGCCAAAATAAAACACAATGACATGTCAACGGTCTCTTACAACTTTTAGAATGAAGACACATGTGTCCGGCTTTAAATTAATAAAGCCCCAACGGCAGCATAGTACACATCAAGTCTTAATACAACACCAAAAGCCATTCCGGCTCAACCACATAGTGCAAACGAAGCTAAATAAGCCGCAAACAAGATTACAGGGTTGGGCCCGTACAGAGCACGCAGGCTCGTCAAGCAACCAAAAGGGACCACGGCCGAGACCGTAGTCATGACTCCCTAGCCATCGCGTATACTTGCATCAGACGTTGTTGGGCGGTCTTGATCAGCTCAGCATCCTTGCGCCTCCCCAATGGACTCCACTGCTGCAATAGAAGGCTGCATTTGAAGATAATGTTAGCCGGGTGGTTTGTAAAGCACCCTTCTATAGTGAACTTGTTTCTAGTTAGCCACAAGGCCCAAAGAAGTGCCCCTACACAACTCCACATAACCCGATACGCTGGACCCTTAGTCGCGGCTAGGAGGTGAATGAGCTCTGCAGCCGAGCGCAGGTCCCATTGGACACCCGGCGCGGTCCGGACAACACTCCACGCAAACCTCACAAGAGGGCATCGGAAGAACACATGATTGGCATCCTCCGGGTCCCCGCACAACACACACGGGCCTGTGGCCGGTCCATTCTGTTTGGCCACATTCAAGGAAGTTGGGAGCTTGTCGCAGAACATTTCCCACATGAAAAGTTTGATCTTCAGAGGCAACCGCGCTTTCCACAGCCCTGCAACCACGAGCTGTGTCGGCCCTCGACACATCTTGCGGTATAAGGGGTTAACCGAGAACTTTCCCGAGTTAGTGAGCGCCCAACTCACCGTGTCAGGCTGGTCCGAGAGACCCACTGGTTCAATGCGCTGCAACAAGGCCGCGAGGCTAGACTGCTCTTGCCCATTAAGTTCCCGCATAAAATGAATCTCCGGTGGTGTAGCGACAAGCGCATCGGCCACCGACATCGTGGTATCGACAGCAATAGCGTACAGATCCCGGAATTCGACCCAAAGAGGTTGAGTACCTATCCAAAGATCTGTCTAGAATCGCGCCGACCTACCGTTCTCTATCAAGAATTTTGCCCCCATGGCAAACACTGGTTTGATCGCCTGAAGATCATTCCAAAAAGGTGAGCCCCTTGCCCTCCCCTCAAAGAAATTCCGTTAGGGAAATATTTGGTCCTAATGAGATCAACCCACAGCCCGGAGGCCCCCTGGACGATCTTCCAAATCCATTTGCACATCAGCGCGATATTAAGCCATCTTGAGTTGCTGATCCCAAGGCCCCCCATGTCCTTGGGTCGACACACCCAGGCCCATTTAACCATGTGATACTTATGGTTCGGGCTAGTTCCTTCCCAAAAGAACTTGGCACGAGGCATGTCCAACTTGGCATGTACCCCTTCTGCAAGCAGAAACAGTCCCATGGCAAACATTGGCAAAGAAGATAGGCTGGAGTTTGTGAGCACTAGCCTAGCCGCTTTCGACAAGAATTTGCCCCGCCAAGGGCAAACCCTACCCCGCACCTTGGCACACAGAGGTTCCCAATCCTCTATCATGGGCCGTTTGATGTCTACCGGGAGGCCGAGGTATGTAAATGGGAATTTTCCCCTTTGTAGTTAAGCAAATCAGCGATACGTCTTCCCTCCTCGGGCTCGACCCCCATCAAGAGCACCTCGCATTTGTGGAAGTTAATTTTGAGGCCCGACATGAGCTCAAAACTAAGTAGAATCGCCTTGACCGCAGCAATACTATGAAGGTCAGGGCGAAAAAGCAGTAGCGTGTCATCCGCATACTGCAAATGAGTCACTTCCCCTGGAATGTGATGGCCCACCAACCCTTTGATATGGCCAGCCTCTGCCACTTTCCGAAGCATAGCGGACATCGCATCAATAGCAAAGTTGAACAGGAGGGGGGAAATCGGGTCCCCTTGTCTGAGACCCCGTTTGTTCTAGAAGAAGTGCCCTACTTCTCCATTCACTGAGACTGCAGTTTGGCCTCCCGAGACCAACTGCATGATGCGGTGCACCCAGACAGCGGAAAATCCGCGGCTGAGAAGTACCTGACGGAGAAAATCCCAATTCACCCGATCGTATGCCTTTTCGAAGTCTAGCTTCAACAGCACCGCCGGTTCCTTAGTGCGTTTGAGTTTGTGGATTATCTCCTGGAGAGCAAGCGGACCCTTGAGAATATTGCGACCGCGGATGAACGCGGATTGATTACGATGAATCGCACGATGGGCAATTGGAACTAACCTAGTCGTACACGCTTTGGCATAAATCTTAAAAGGCACGTTAATGAGCGCAATAGGACGGAACTGTCTAATGTCGTCGGCCCCTTGGACCTTCGGAATGAGCGATAAAACTCCAAAGTTAAGACACACTATATCTACCGACCCACGCATAAACCCATTGCAAATATCAAAAATAGGACCTCTAAGCAAAGGCCAGAAGTGTTTGAACATAGCCACCGGCCAACCATCCGGGCCAAGTGTCGTGTCCGCCTTCATATCCATCAGCGCGGCGTTGATTTCTTCGGGGAGGAACGCGAGCCCCAGCCCATCGTTCTCGCATTCCAGAACACGTTGTCCGGCATCCCACACATCCGCGCGCAGGCCAGCCCTCTGGTCCTCGCATGTCCCCATCAAGTTAATGTAAAACTCATAGATGTGACGAGAGATGTCCTCTTGTCGCAACAGAAGCCCCTGTTCCGATTGCAACCTAAGGATAGCGCACTTTCGGTGCCGGCCGTTAGCGTAGGCGTGGAAATATTTGGTATTGGCATCCCCTTTAAGGGTCCATTTCAAACCACTACGACGACGCTAGTATTCTTCCTCCACACGCAAAGACGCCTCGACTTGCCCCTCAAGGTCATATCAGTGGGCCCATTCCGTCTATGAAAGGACCCGCATATCAGCCTGGATATCTATCGAAGCGATCTCCGCGAGGATCACGGCTCTTTGCGCTTTATCAGACCTCCCTAGGTTAGCTCCCCATCCCTTGAGGCTTGCCCTGAGCCGTCCCCCGACAGCATTCCAAAACTCCATCGGGCCACGCTGGGGCCCAACTTGATTAACGCACGCCCACCATTTCTCCCTAAAGAGCTCCTCGAAGCCTGGCACATCGAGCCAGGCCGTTTCGAAGAAAAAGTGAGGGCTACGTCGCACTCTGTCCTCCCCCGAAGAGTACACAAGTGGGACATGGTCAGACCCAATGCGAAGTCTCTGCGACCAAAGTACAAAGGGGAAAACCCATTTCCCAATCTGGAGACATGAACACACGATCCATCACCGAATGTACCGTGTCTAATTGTTTGTTTGTCCATGTGAACCTAGCGCCCGACCTGGCCACCTCCCTAAGGGCCATAGAGGCGATAGCAGTATTAAACATAGCCACACGAGGCCAATTTATGTTACTGTTATTCTTATCCGCTCCGGACCTGATCAGATTAAAATCCCCTCCCACCAGGACAGGAAGCGTCACCTCAGTCACCGAGTTGACTTTGGCTTGGAGTTCTCCCAAGAACTCCGCCGATCACGAGTGATCGGCCGGCCCGTAGACCTGAATGACTACCAACTCGCGAAGCGAGGCCCGAACTCGAACGTGCGCAGCAATGAAGAACGTACCAATATCCCAGTCGATAATCTCATACAAAGCTCGACTTAAGCCCAGCAACATGCCACCCGAGTGACCAACAGCCGGGACATGTTGCCACTCAAACCGCTCCAATGGGTCTATAGCAAGCAACTCGTGGAAACGAAAATCCCCCTTGATCATTTCCTGTAGCCCAACGATATCGACATCCTCTCTACGCATGTACTCCTTTAAGTTGAGTCCGTCGCCCAGCGTGGCCAAAGCCACGGATGTTCCAAAATATGGCTCGCATCTAGATGACACGATTGCAGAGCCGGACACCTCTCGAGATGACTGCATTAGCCACACGTCTCACCTTGCCTCGGCAAGGCGAGGGAGAGGGGGCAACCCCTGTTGCCTAACCCCCTCTTCGGGCACAGCAAGAACCGCGATGGCCCCTCCCTCGGGATCACCGGGCCTCTGTTAAGCACGTGCTGCAGTAGCAGCCACGAGCGCTGCCTGCGCCATCTCCTTGGCACGGACGAGCGAATTTAACTCCCTGACTCCCCCCGCGCACGACGAATCCACACCGCTCGCTTCCAACACCTCATGCAGATGATCATCCGAAAAGGAATCAAGAACCATGAAGTGAGGCGGTGGATTACATGAGATCTCCATATTCTTCTGCACCTGAAGGAGTTGCGCCCGCTGCAGTGACGGCATGTTTCCCTTGGCCCCCTTGGAGCGCGAGCTAGTGCGCACCGGTGACGCCGGCACCGTCTTGGTACGCTTGTCCTTGGAGATCATCGCCGCCTTGGTCGCCTCTTGCAGCAGCGGATCAGTGACGGGAAGCACAGTCGGGGCCGCCAGAGCCATGACCGACTGCCGTGGAGTGGGGGGCACCCCCAGCGGTTCCATCGCGCGCACCGCCGTCTTCTTCATCGGCTTCACCGAGCCGCTCAGGGTGGAGCCACGACCACCGGACACCAGAGACCCATCCGGACGAAGCCACGAGGTGTTGGGGGAGGGAGCGATCGGGGGACGGCAGCCGCCCATACCCACAGACGTAGCAGGGGCCGCACCCAAGGGAGGTGAAGATACCGACCCCAGGTTTGACCCATACTGGTTGGGGATCGAGAGCGACATCCCTGCAGGGCCCAACCCCACCGCAACCCGCAGCCCCGCCACCCCCTCCACCGGCGCAGCAGGGCCCGACGCAGAGATCCCGAGCTTGTCCCAAGCCGCCTTGTCGATGAAGTCGTCCTCCTCCATGCTGGCATCATGCTCCTGGTCCTTGTCCGTGCGCTTGTCCTTGTCATGATCACCCGGGCCCCGACCACCTGGAGGCGGAGGCGGGGGTGGGAGAGCAGGAGCCGCTGGGCGCGGTTGGTCCAACTCCGGCTCGAGCTTGATGGAGTAACCCTCACCATTGAACCAAATCTGCACGGATCCACACATCTTGGCCGGCGCTGAAGGAAATATGCCCTAGAGGCAATAATAAAGTTATTATTTATTTCCTTATATCATGATAACTGTTTATTATTCATGCTAGAATTGTATTAACCGGAAACATAATACATGTGTGAATACATAGACAAACAAAGTGTCACTAGTCTGCCTCTACTTGACTAGCTCGTTAATTGAAGATGGTTATGTTTCCTAACCATAAACAAAAGAGTTGTTATTTGATTAATGGGATCACATCATTAGGAGAATGATGTGATTGACTTGACCCATTCCGTTAGCTTAGCACTCGATCGTTTAGTATGTTGCTATTGCTTTATTCATGACTTATACATGTTCCTATACTATGAGATTATGCAGCTCCCGTTTACCGGAGGAACACTTTGTGTGCTACCAAACGTCACAACGTAACTAGGTGATTATAAAGGAGCTCTACAGGTGTCTCCAAAGGTACATGTTGGGTTGGCGTATTTCGAGATTAGGATTTGTCACTCCGATTGTCGGAGAGGTATCTCTGGGCCCTCTCGGTAATGCACATCACATAAGCCTTGCAAGCATTTCAACTAATGAGTTAGTTGCGAGATGATGTATTATGAAACGAGTAAAGAGACTTGCCGGTGACGAGATTGAACTAGGTATTAAGATACCAACGATCGAATCTCGGGCAAGTAACATACCGATGACAAAGGGAACAACGTATGTTGTTATGCGGTCTGACCGATAAAGATCTTCGTAGAATATGTGGGAGCCAATATGAGCATCCAGGTTCCGCTATTGGTTATTGACTGGAGACGTGTCTCGGTCATGTCTACATTGTTCTCGAACCCGTAGGGTCGGCACGCTTAAGGTTTCGATGACAGTTATATTATGAGTTTATGCTTTTTGATGTACCGAAGTTTGTTCGGAGTCCCGGATGTGATCACGGACATGACGAGGAGTCTCGAAATGGTCGAGATATAAAGATTGATATATTGGAAGCCTATATTTGGATATCGGAAGTGTTCCGGGTGAAATCAGGATTTTACCGGAGTACCGGGAGGTTACCGGAACCCCCCGGGAGGTATATGGGCCTTAGTGGGCTTTAGTGGAAGAGAGGAGAGGTGGCCAGGGCTGGGCCGCGCGCCCCTCCCCCCCTAGTCCGAATAGGACAAGGAGAGGGGGGCGGTGCCCCCCCTTCCTTCTCTCTCTCCTCTTTCCCCCTTCCCGAATCCTATTCCAACTAGGAAAGGGGGGGAATCCTACTCCCGGTGGGAGTAGGACTCCTCCTGGCGCGCCCTCCTCCTGGCCGGCCGCACCCCCCCTTGATCCTTTATATACGGGGGCAGGGGGCACCCCTAGACACACAAGTTGATCCACGTGATCATATTCTTAGCCGTGTGCGGTGCCCCCTTCCACCATAGTCCTCGATAATATTGTAGCGGTGCTTAGGCGAAGCCCTGCGACGGTAGTACATCAAGATTGTCACCACGCCGTCGTGCTGATAGAACTCCTCCCTGACACTTTGCTGGATCGGAGTCCGGGGATCGTCATCGAGCTGAACGTGTGCTAGAACTCGGAGGTGCCGTAGTTTCGGTGCTTGATCGGTCGGGGCATGAAGACGTATGACTACATCAACCACGTTGTGCTAACGCTTCCGCTGTCGGTCTACAAGGATACGTAGATCACACTCTCCCCTCTCGTTGCTATGCATCACCATGATCTTGCGTGTGCGTAGGAATTTTTTTGAAATTACTACGTTCCCCATCAGTGGCATCCGAGCCTAGGTTTTATGTGTTGATGTTATATGCACGAGTAGAACACAAGTGAGTTGTGGGCGATATAAGTCATACTGCTTACCATCATGTCATACTTTGGTTCGGCGGTATTGTTGGACGAAGCAGCCCGGACCGACATTACGCGTGCGCTTACGCGAGACCGGTTCTCCCGACGTGCTTTGCACAAAGGTGGCTAGCGGGTGACAGTTTCTCCAACTTTAGTTGAACCAAGTGTGGCTACGCCCGGTCCTTGCGAAGGTTAAAACAGCACCAACTTGACAAACTATCGTTGTGGTTTTGATGCGTAGGTAAGATTGGTTCTTGCTTAAGCTCGTAGCAGCCACGTAAAACTTGCAACAACAAAGTAGAGGACGTCTAACTTGTTTTTACAGGGCATGTTGTGATGTGATATGGTCAAGACATGATGCTAAATTTTATTGTATGAGATGACCATGTTTTGTAACCGAGTTATCGACAACTGGCAGGAGCCATATGGTTGTCGCTTTATTGTATGCAATGCAATCGCGCTGTAATGCTTTACTTTATCACTAAGCGGTAGCGATAGTCGTGGAAGCATAAGATTGGCGAGACGACAACAATGCTACGATGGAGATCAAGGTGTCGCGCCGGTGACGATGGTGATCACGACGGTGCTTCGAAGATGGAGATCAAAAGCACAAGATGATGATGGCCATATCATATCACTTATATTGATTGCATGTGATGTTTATCTTTTATGCATCTTATCTTGCTTTGATTGACGGTAGCATTATAAGATGATCTCTCACTAATTATCAAGAAGTGTTCTCCCTGAGTATGCACCGTTGCGAAAGTTCTTCGTGCTGAGACACCACGTGATGATCGGGTGTGATAGGCTCTACGCTCAAATACAACGGGTGCAAAACAGTTGCAGACGCGGAATACTCAGGTTATACTTGACGAGCCAAGCATATACAGATATGGCCTCGGAACACGGAGACCGAAAGGTCGAGCATGAATCATATAGTAGATATGATCAACATAGTGATGTTCACCAATGAAACTACTCCATCTCACGTGATGATCGGACATGGTTTAATTGATTTGGATCACGTAATCACTTAGAGGATTAGAGGGATGTCTATCTAAGTGGGAGTTCTTAAGTAATATGATTAATTGAACTTAAATTTATCATGAACTTAGTCCTGGTAGTATTTTGCAAATTATGTTGTAGATCAATAGCTCGCGTTGTTGCCTCCCTGTGTTTATTTTGATATGTTCCTAGAGAAAATTGTGTTGAAAGATGTTAGTAGCAATGATGCGGATTGGATCCGTGATCTGAGGTTTATCCTCATTGCTGCACAGAAGAATTATGTCCTTGATGCACCGCTAGGTGACGGACCTATTGCAGGAGCAGATGCAGACGTTATGAACGTTTGGCTAGCTCAATATGATGACTACTTGATAGTTTAGTGCACCATGCTTAATGGCTTAGAATCGGGACTTCAAAGACGTTTTGAACGTCATGGAGCATATGAGATGTTCTAGGAGTTGAAGTTAATATTTCAAGCAAATACCCGAGTTGAGAGATATGAAGTCTCCAACAAGTTCTATAGCTAAAAGATGAAGGAGAATCGCTCAACTAGTGAGCATGTGCTCAGATTGTCTGAGTACTACAATCGCTTGAATCAAGTGGGAGTTAATCTTCCAGATAAGATAGTGATTGACAGAATTCTCTAGTCACCATCACCAAGTTAGTAGAACTTCGTGATGAACTATGATATGCAAGGGATAACGGAAACGATTCCCAAGCTCTTCGTAATGCGGAAATTGACGAAGGTAGAAATCAAGAAAAACATCAAGTGTTGATGGTAGACAAGACCACTAGTTTCAAGAAAAGGGCAGAGGGAAGAAGGGGAACTTCAAGAAGAACAACAAGCAAGTTGCTGCTCAAGTGAAGAAGCCCAAGTCTGGTCCTAAGCCTGAGACTAAGTGTTTCTACTGCAAAGGGACTGGTCACTGGAAGCGGAACTACCCCAAGTGATTGGCAGATAAGAAGGATGGCAAAGTGAACATAAGTATATTTGATATACATGTTATTGATGTGTACTTTACTAGTGTTTATAGCAACCCCTCAGTATTTGATACTAGTTCAATTGCTAAGATTAGTAACTCGAAACGGGAGTTGCAGAATAAACAGAGACTAAGTTAAGGGTGAAGGGACGATATGTGTTGGAAGTGGTTCCGAGATTGATATGATCATCATCGCACACTCCCTATACTTTCGGGATTAGTGTTGAACCTAAATAAGTGTTATTTGGTGTTTGCGTTGAACATGAATATGATTTGATCATGTTTATTGTAATACGGTTATTCATTTAAGTAAGAGAATAAATTGTTGTTCTGTTTACATGAATAAAACCTTATATGGTTACACACCCAATGAAAATGGTTCATTGGATCTCGATCGTAGTGATACACATATTCATAATATTGAAACCAAAAGATGCAAAGTTAATAATGATAGTGCAACTTATTTGTGGCACTGCCGTTTAGGTCATATTGGTGTAAAGCGCATGAAGAAACTCCATGCTGATGGGATTTTGGAATCATTTGATTATGAATCACTTGGTGCTTGCGAACCATGCCTTATGGGCAAGATGACTAAAGACTCCGTTCTCCGGAACAATGGAGCGAGCAACAGATTTGTTGGAAATCATACATACTGATGTATGTGGTCCGATGAATATTGAGGCTCGCGACAGGTATCATTATTTTCTGATCTTCACAGATGATTTGAGCAGATATGAGTATATCTACTTGATAAAACATAAGTCTGAAACATTTGAAAAGTTCAAATAATTTCAGGGTGAAGTGGAAAATCATCGTGACAAGAAAAGAAAAGGTTTCTACGATCTGATTGCGGAGACAAATATTTGAGTTACGAGTCTGGCCCTCAGTTAAAACAATGTGAAATAGTTTCACTACTCACGCCACCTGGAACACCACATCATAATGGTGTGTCCGAACATCATAACCGTACTTTATTAGATATGGTGCGATCTATGATGTCTCTTACCGATCTACCACTACCGTTTTGGGGTTATGCATTAAAGACAGCTGCATTCACGTTTAAAAGGGCACCATCTAAGTCCGTTGAGATGACACAATCTGAACTGTGGTTTGGCAAGAAACCGAAGTTGTCATTTCTTAAAGTTTGGGATTGTGATGCTTATATGAAAAAGTTTCATCCTGATAAGCTCAAACCCAAATCGGAGAAATATGTCTTCATAGGATACCCAAAGGAGACTATTGGGTACACCTTCTATCACAGATCCGAAGGCAAGACATTCGTTGCTAAGAATGGATCCTTTCTAGAGAAGGAGTTTCTCTTGAAAGAAGTGAGTGGGAGGAAAGTAGAACTTGATAAGGTAATTGTACCTTCTCCCTTATTGAAAAGTAGTTCATCACAAGAAATCTGTTCCTGTGACTACTACACCAATTAGTGAGGAAGACTAATGATGATGATCATGTAACTTCAGATCAAGTTAATACCGAATCTCGTAGGTAAACCAGAGTGAGATCCGCACCAAAGTGGTACGGTAATCCTGTTCTGAAAGTCATGTTACTAGACCATGACGAACTTGCGAACTATGAGGAAGCGATGATGAGCCTAGATTCCGCGAAATGGCTTGAGGCCATGAAATCTGAGATGAGATCCATGTATGAGAACAAAGTATGGACTTTGATTGACTTGCCCAATGATCGGCGAGCCATTGAGATTAAATGGATCTTCAAGAGGAAGACGGACGCTGATAGTAGTGTTACTATCTACAAAGCTAGAATTGTCGCAAAAAGGTTTTCGACAAGTTCAAGGTGTTGACTATGATGAGAGTTTCTCACTCGTATCTATGCTTAAGTCTGTCCGAATCATGTTACCAATTGCCGCATTTTATGAAATCTAGCAAATGGATGTCAAAACTGCATTCCTGAATGGATTTCTGAAAGAAGAGTTGTATATGATGCAGCCGGAAGGTTTTGTCGATCCAAAAGGAGCTAACAAAGTGTGCAAGCTCCAGCGATCCATTTATGGACTGGTGCAAGCCTCTCGGAGTTGGAATAAACGCTTTGATAGTATGATGAAAGCATATAGTTTTATACAGACTTGCGGTGAAGCCTGTATTTACAAGAAAGTGAGTGGGAGCACTACAACATTTCTGATAAGTATATGTGAATGACATATTGTTGATTGGAAATAATGTAGAATTATTCTGCAAAGCATAAAGAAGTGTTTTTAAAGAAGTTTTTCAAAGAAAGACCTCGGTGAAGCTGCTTACATATTAAGCATCAAAATCTATAGAGATAGATCAAGACGCTTGATAAGTTTTTTCAATGAGTACATACCTTGACAATATTTTGAAGTAGTTCAAAAATGGAACAGTCAAAGAAAGAGTTCTTGGCTGTGTTACAAGGTATGAAATTGAGTAAGACTCAAAGCCCGACCACGGCAGAAGATAGAAAGAGAATGAAAGTCATTCCCTATGCCTCAGCCATAGGTTCTATAAAGTATGCCATGATGTGTACCAGATCTATTGTATACCCTACACTGTGTTAAGCAAGGGAGTACAATAGTGATCTAAGAGTAGATCACCGGACATTGGTCAAAATTATCCTTAGTGGAATAAGGAAATATTTCTCGATTATGAAGGTGACAAAAGGTTCATCGTAAAAAGTTACGTCGATGCAAGTTTTGACACAGATCTGGATGACTCTAAGTCTCGATCTAGATACATATTGAAAGTGGGAGCAATTAGCTAGAGTAGCTCCGTGCAGAGCATTGTAGAGATAGAATTCGCAAAATACTTACGAATCTGTATGTGACAGACCCATTGACTAAAATTATCTCACTAGCAAAAACATGATCACACCTTAGTACCCTTTGGGTATAGGTCACATGACGATGTGAACTATGGGTGTTAATCACATGGTGATGTGAACTCTTAGTGTTGAATCACATGGCGATGTGAACTAGATTATTGACTCTAGTGCAAGTGGGAGACTGAAGGAAATATGCCCTAGAGGCAATAATAAAGTTATTATTTATTTCCTTATATCATGATAAATGTTTATTATTCATGCTAGAATTGTATTAACCGGAAACATAATACATGTGTGAATACATAGACAAACAAAGTGTCACTAGTATGCCTCTAATTGACTAGCTCGTTAATCGAAGATGGTTATGTTTCCTAACCATAAACAAAAGAGTTGTTATTTGATTAACGGGATCACATCATTAGGAGAATGATGTGATTGACTTGACCCATTCCGTTAGCTTAGCACTCGATCATTTAGTATATTGCTATTGCTTTCTTCATGACTTATACATGTTCCTATGACTATGAGATTATGCAGCTCCCGTTTACCGGAGGAACACTTTGTGTGCTACCAAACGTCACAACGTAACTGGGTGATTATAAAGGAGCTCTATAGATGTCTCCAAAGGTACATGTTGGGTTGGCGTATTTCGAGATTAGGATTTGTCACTCCGATTGTCGGAGAGGTATCTCTGGGCCCTCTCGGTAATGCACATCACATAAGCCTTGCAAGCATTGCAACTAATGAGTTAGTTGCGAGATGATGTATTACGAAACGAGTAAAGAGACTTGCCGGTAACGAGATTGAACTAGGTATTAAGATACCGACGATCGAATCTCGGGCAAGTAACATACCGATGACAAAGGGAACAACGTATGTTGTTATGCGGTCTGACCGATAAAGATCTTCGTAGAATATGTGGGAGCCAATATGAGCATCCAGGTTCCGCTATTGGTTATTGACTGGAGACGTGTCTCGGTCATGTCTACATTGTTCTCGAACCCGTAGGGTCGGCACGCTTAAGGTTTCGATGACAGTTATATTATGAGTTTATGCTTTTTGATGTACCGAAGTTTGTTCGGAGTCCCGGATGTGATAACGGACATGACGAGGAGTCTCGAAATGGTCGAGACATAAAGATTGATATATTGGAAGCCTATATTTGGATATCGGAAGTGTTCCGGGTGAATTCGGGATTTTACCGGAGTACCGGGAGGTTACCGGAACCCCCCAGGAGGTATATGGGCCTTAGTGGGCTTTAGTGGAAGAGAGGAGAGGTGGCCAGGGCTGGGCCGCGCGCCCCTCCCCCTAGTCCGAATAGGACAAGTAGAGGGGGGCGGCGCCCCCCTTCCTTCTCTCTCTCCTCTTTCCCCCTTCCTGAATCCTATTCCAACTAGGAAAGGGGGGGGAATCCTACTCCCGCTGGGAGTAGGACTCCTCCTGGCGCGCCCTCCTCCTGGCCAGCCGCACCCCCCCTTGATCCTTTATATACAGGGGCAGGGGGAACCCCTAGACACACAAGTTGATCCACGTGATCATATTCTTAGCCGTGTGCGGTGCCCCCTTCCACCATAGTCCTCGATAATATTGTAGCGGTGCTTAGGTGAAGCCCTGCGATGGTAGTACATCAAGATCGTCACCACGCCGTCGTGCTGACGGAACTCCTCCCCGACACTTTGCTGGATCGGAGTCCGGGGATCGTCATCGAGCTAAACGTGTGCTAGAACTCGGAGGTGCTGTAGTTTCGGTGCTTGATCGGTCGGGCCATGAAGACGTACGACTTAATCAACCGCGTTGTGCTAACGCTTCCGCTGTCGGTCCACAAGGGTACGTAGATCACACTCTCCCCTCTCGTTGCTATGCATCACCATGATCTTCCGTGTGTGTAGGAATTTTTTTGAAATTACTACGTTCCCCATCAGGCGCACGGCACGCAAACCGCATACGCACCGGGCCCGAACGGATCAGAGACAGTTCATCCACCACCAGCAGCCGGCCAATCATAGTCGTGGCCGCCATCAGACGCTCCACACGCCGCTGCTTCGGTGGTACGCCCCATAGCTTCACCCATACCTCCGGTATTGACAGCGCCTTGGGCTCGGCGAGGACCGCGTCACGGATGTCGGCAGTGATGTTGTTGATGGGGAGGAAGAGTTTCCTGCTGCGCGTTGCCATCCGCAACATGACTGGATCCGGGAACGCCACGAAGAAGCAATCCGCGTCGAACGGCGCCACGTGCCAGTCCCACTCGCCCTCAAAGAGATGGGGGAGCTCCGCCTCCAGGATCTCCTTGGTCAGAACGCCGGGCGCCGCCGACACCAGGGCCGCGTTTGCCCCCAGCAGCCCCTCCGCCACCACATCCGCCTCCTCCGAATATTGCAGGCAGAAGAAGCCGCCACCCGCAAAAGCATGGCCCATGGTCTGGAGCACCAGCTGTTTGCCGCGCGTGGGGCAGTTGGCCGAAGCCTGTCCCTCGTTGCTGCAGAGCACGCACAATTGCTTGAAGGCGCACTCATTCTGGTAGTGGCCCGTGCGCCCGCAGTGGAAACACTCCCCCCCGCATCCTCGACGGGAATGGGCTCCGCCGCCGTGCCCTTAGAGGCGGAGGGCTTGGAGGCCTTGGAGGGCGCCGGCATCGCCGGCTTGTGCTTCTTCTGCTTCTGCTTGGAGTAGGGGCTGCCGACGCGGTCGCCGCAGTAGGGGAGAAGCGATTCCTTGTGCTTGAGCTCCAGCCCCTTCTTTTTGTATTCCTCCTTCTTTTTCTTCTTTCGCTCTTGCTCCTTGAGCCACCAAGCTGGGGGAGGCCCCCATCCACCCTCCTCGCCGGCGCGCTCCGCCGTGCGCGCCTTCGCTTGGGCGCGCAGATCCCGCTCGCGACGCCGCTCCACCTCCAGATCCGGCTCCGCCCGCTTGTCCGCACGCCTCTCCGCCTTGGAACCCATGGCTACAACCTCTGCGAAGGATCGATCTAGAGGTGGGGGAGGAGGAAGTGGGGAAAGGGAGCGTGCGGATCCGCCGAAGCGCCGCACCTCCGATGGGGCGGTAGGAAACCCTAGCGAGCTGTCTGAAGCGCCGCGGCGGATCCAGAGCCACTTAAGTATTGGCCTCGTCATAGACGGGCCAGGCCTGGGCCTCTCAGCGCAACCCACCTTCTCAGAGCAGCCCACCACCATTCACATCCCCTCCCCCACTGGGCGGACGCCCTGGGCTGCGCACGGCCCAAGCTGGCCCCCTTGGCCCACATCCGGGTCTTGGCCCACCGGCCCAGCCCGGCCAGTCTTGCCAACCCTAGGCCAGGGCTCGGGCGACTCCTCCGCCGTCACCGCCGCCCACGAGCCAGTCGGCAACACCGCCCCAGGCTCCACCGACACCACCGGCGCAAGCCCCAAGCCCCTCGGAGGGGAGGCAGCCCGCATGCCGCCCGTGATAGCCCGCACACCGCCCATCTCCGCCGCACGCACCATCGGCGCCCGACCCGACACCCCTGGTCGGCGAGCACCCCGGCCGCCGGGCGCAAAAGCGCGCCGCCGCCCGGCTTTGAGCGAGCCCCAAGCTCCCCAGCCCGAGCCACGAACACGCCGACCGTCATCTGCATCCCCTCGACGAGCCAAGCCACGCCATCACTCTCCTCCGCCTCCGAAACCTTGTCGTCACTTACCTCGGCCAGAGCCCAGAAACGGCTCCCCACCCAGCGCGGCGCCGCCTCCTCGCCCGAGGCCACCTCTGGAGACTCGCGCACCGTCCGTTCCGACGCCCGCACCATCGACCAGGCCGCCGACTCGTCGGGGCCAGCGAGCAGAGCCGCTACGCCCGCCGCGTCGCCACCCGAATCGCCAGTCCGTACCAGAGCCGTTGGACTTGCAGCCATACCTCCCACGTTTCCTCTTACAACTTGAAAAGAGAAAACGAAATTATGTTCGACTCCCTCCCCTTCTAAATATAAGGATTTTAGAGATTTTAATTTGGACTACATACTAAGTATACAAACGTATTTTAGAGTTTAGATTCACCCATTTTGCTACTTATGGTATCCATATTAAAATCTCTAAAAGGATTTATATTTAGAAGCAAATGGAGTAGCAAATAAATGTCTTTCTTGGATTCCTATAAACAGACTTTGATGACATGCAAACATTTTTCTTTTTTGCACATAAGAGTGTTTAGTTTTTCTATTTTCGGGAGAGTGTTTAGGTATTTCACATACATATAGGATTTGTGTAAGAGGTCGACACATAAACATCCAAATCCAAAAACTCCCTCCGTTCCGTAATTCTTATTGTGCTTTTAGGTCAAAACTAAAACTATGACAAGAATTATAGAATTGAGGCAGTATATAAGAGTGTTTAGGTATTTCACATAAGCAAGCACCAATATCATCAAACAACAGAACCCTTTGGTAGTTACAGATACTCAACCTTTTAACTTCTCACGTCCACACTCTGGCGGTGCTCTCGCACTCGGCGTCACTATTATAGCTTAGAGATTGGAGCAGCTTTATTACATCGGGAAGAAAACACACGGAATTCAAACTAGGGACATCATAATCATGTATGATATCTCTCAACAGATTCAGTTGTAGGCGTCGGGGTTGGCTATGAGGTAGGCCTTGGCGGCCTTGAAGATGGCGGTGACGGATTCCTTGGCCTTGGTGATTTCGTCATTCACCTCCACGGCTGGCAGCAGCTTGTATGTCGAGTCCACTTTCACGACGCTCCCGCCGTTGGCCGCCGGCTCCACCTTAATGTGCGACGTTGCGGTCTCGATGGCTGAGCCGATGCCGCCGCCCTCGATGAGGGTTGACTTGCACTCGCACTTCTCCTCGTCCAGGAACTCTAGCCTCTCCTTCATGACGCTAAAGGGCATGGCTGCATGATCAACTGCGTGTTATGCTTTCGCTTGACCATGTATAGATACACGCCGGATTTCTAGACTGAGGTGACACGCATGGGTTGTATGGGATTGTGATGTGTACGTACCTGAGGTAAAGTTGAACTGCCTGACGCTGCCGATGCCGCCTTCGCTGTTGACGGGATGGGCGCTGGCGACGATGTGGGGCGCGAGCTTGGGTGCCAGAGTGTGCCAGTCCATGACGCCGGCACGGAACAGGCGCGGTGCCGCGACTGAGGACTCAATCTCGTGGGTCCAGCTGTTGGTGGAGGCCATTGCTGCGGCGATCAACTAGTTAAGACGGGCAGGCGCGAAGGCTATGAGCTCAGTCAGAGCGTTGTGTTGCTAGTGCAAAGTAGTTGCAGTATGTTGCAGCGGCTGCTTGGTTGCCCAGAGCGTGCGCGGCGAGAGCTATAAATAGGTGTCCCGGAGCGCGGGGTTGGTGCCGGATGGGGTCTGGTGAGGTCGCCGGTCGCCGAGTATCCACGAGGGACAGCAGTTCAGACTTAATCATGCAGGCCGGGTTGGCATGGATGGCACCCCTCGTGGCCCTCGTCGTCAACGTTTATTGATTCTGGTGTGCAAAGAATGTGGTCCAGGGAGTAAAATACTGTAATGCCAAACGAAAATAATGATGACAGGTGTGGTTGGCATATGGCATGGTTGGTGTCTTGGCGGGAAAAGAAAAGGCCACTCTTTCAGTGGGCTACATGTCTGTACGTAAACTATTCTCGCGTGTTTTATTCAGAGTTTTTAAAACTATTTATTTATTAGGAGTTATTATTTGAGTACACCAGCTGTTATTTTGACCATCCTTGACACAATGTTCTGTGTATTTTCTTTACACCAAATTTCATTGGAATCGACTATCTTTCCAGAAATTCAATTTGGCTCACGGGAGCACATGCTCCCGGGCCCAAAAATAATTTGTCGAATGTGAAAAAAATCAAGACAAAATTTTTATGTGATCTTAGTCACATACAAATGCTACCTGCAGATTTTGAGGCAAAAAGGTTAAGCATTTTGGCACGTGCAAAAAAAAAAGACCAAATGTCATCCAAAAATGTGACCCCAAATTTGTTTTTTTCACCGACGAAACATTGCTGCTGCGTTTCACATGAAATTTGTCACATCTTCCAATGCATTGGTGCTTAGGTGAAATGCTAAGTGCATTAACAACCATAGTAACTAATCTTCTCAATACATAGGTGCTGAACTTTTGTATCTAAGCTCCTCTCATTTAATTGCTTAAAACCTAAATTCCTTCACGCATGGGTTTGTAGCCATTTTGCACAGTTTCACACGCTTATCATCGTTTCCTTTCGGGGTCAGCATAATGCTCTTTCTCCTCTTTAAGTGCTTTGTCACATCATTTTTTTCCTATGTGGTAGCCTTAGCACCAGCACACCTTGGAGTACTGGAAGGGACTAACAAACACATCTACAAAAAATAGTTTTTTTTTCAATTTACTGTTCATCTGGGAGTGCTCTAGGGAGCCAAAACACCCCTCCCCTATCTTCCTATATATCCAGCAGATTGAACTTGTTGAATCCTAACGGGCGTAGTTGCACTAAAGTTACATGCCCGCCCATATAGGGAGGTACCTAAATTATGACTCCAAATTTTGTGTGTGTGCTAAATGTGTACATGCTTTGTGCACTCGAATTATCCCACTGAATCTTTGAAGGAACATCCCTTATTCAGATTGATTATTCACGGAGAAACAGCCATCGCCGATGGTCTTACCGCCCGTCAAATGGTTTCTATCGGGGATGCGGGGATCAAGGCGGTTGTTGAATTTCTTGGAAGCAATTGTTGGAAATATGCCCTAGAGGCAATAATAATTATGTTATTATTTATTTCTAAATTTATAATTGATGTTTATATTCTATGATAAAATTGCTATGGTTCTCGAATTTGTGAAAACTAAGAGGCTCAGAGAAAAAAATCACATGCACGTGTAGGATTATAAACGGTAAAAATAAGGTTCCTAGTCTTGCCGTTAGGACTAGCTCAAGTGTTGCATGATGATTTTGTTTTCCTGATCATGGTTATAGTTAAGTGTAACGATGATGTCAACAATATCGAGGGCACAATGTTGGAGGAACACTTGTGTTGAATTGACCCAAGTTGTATGTTATACTTCCAGATAATTTCGTCACAGGTTTATAGTCCATAACACAGAAAGTTAACATATGCACAATTTTTTAGACCATGAGAACATTGAGTCACTTCATACTGGATGATGCACTTTGGGGTTGGTCCAACGTCAACCATAACAGGGTGATCATAACAACAATTTACATGTTCATAGGAAACGTATGGCAAGGGACTAGATAGCTCGAGACTAGGATTTTCTCCTCATGCGATGAAAAGATATTCTTCAGGCCCTCTCGGTGTGACAGCATCCATCAACATCTGGCCAGACACAGCGTGAATTGATCACGGGGATGCGGGAACACGAGAACGAGAAAAGACAAGAAAACCAATAACAAGGAGACTGACATATAGTGCCAATGATTTTGACTCACAGGGATGCCGATATTTTTTTTTGAATAAAAAGGTAGAGCATTTTCTACCTTATGCATTCAAAATGGGCGAAAACCCGGATGACCACAGTCATTTACATGAAGGTGATGTTGACGCCACACAATTTGTACAACATGCCATCACCAGGCCTATGCTAAGATACATAGTGCAGGATAGAAGAACGGGAGAGAACACATCTTGCTAACTAGGAGCAAAAGCAGTTGCCCAATCCCAAAGGCTCCGCCTAGTATGTTGTGGGGCACACAGGCTCCATAGTCTGATCAGCTCAGTGACTCCATTGTATACTTGGCGCTCTTGCCAAAAAGATCCATCAAACACTTGTGCGTTCCTGGCATTCCAAAGTGTGACCGCACATGCCGCGAAGAGAATATGCCATAGCTTGCCGTGCAGTGCCCTTGGTTGTTCGGAGAATAGGAAAACTTCAGGTTCTGTAGAAGATGTGGCTAGCTCCTGCAGGCCTAAGTTGGACCATAGTGCTTGTGCTAGTTTGCATCGTAGTAAAATGTGGCTCATTGTCTCTGCAGCTGGGCATAGATCACAACCATTATGTGAAACAATTTTATCCCAATGCTTGCTTAACATATTATCTCTGGTGCCGTGTCTGTCCCGGAGCGCAATCCACAGGAAGATGCGGTGCTTGTGGGGTATGATTCTGTCCCAAATGAAGCAGGCTGGCGTATAGTTTTTTCCTCGAAAGGTGAGCAACTTGTAGAAATAAGCAGTGCTAAGGCTCTTGTCATCAAGCAGAGGCGCTCTGGTGTCGGGCTTACCATCTCGACGGGTGTCAGTTTCCAATGGGCTGGCTCTCATGGCGGCCACTTGATTTGCCTCCCGATGGAAGACGGTGAACACAGTGCCAGTAGCACATCTGGAAAACTGGACAATAGTGATGCCGCGCCGTTCCGATAAGAGGCGCTTGAACCAAGGAAGGAAACCAGACATGGGCGGAGAGATGTTTACGAGGCAAACTTGGGCATTTTGGTCTGGAAGCAGTCGGTAGTGAACATCGAGAGAGGTGGGATGGCCTCGGACCACCGGCTCCATGGAGGCGAGATGCCCAGGCTTAGGAGGTAGAAGTGCTAGAGAGCAGGAGGAGGCAGTGGGGGCTGGAAGGCTTGGGAGAGGGGGGGGGGGACACCGTCATGTTATAAGGAGGCGTGGGGGTAGTGCACGAAGACGATGAGCCGCGCCGGGAGATGCATTAGGATAGAATGTGGCCCACCTGTCGGCAGGACCAACAGACAATGGGGTCTTTGCAATCCTTACGCTGGTGGCTGTAAGATAGGCACCTATAGCATCTAAGATGCAAATCCTCAGGCTTTGCAGATTGCTTTATTGCATTGGAGGTGACGCGCTGCGCTGAGCTTGCTTGATTCCCAGGCGCCGGACGTGACAGTAGGGCATGCAAGTAGGAATTATGGCGCAGGACAGACATGTCATTATGTTGGTTTTCGCGACAGCTAGCAGGGGCGTCCCAGATAGCCGAACGGATCTCATCAGCATGCCTGCAGGTCGGGCCATCGGGTTGGTCGGCATGCATGGCAGCCTGCGAGTGAATAGGAATTAAGACATGAGCATGATTACTATTGCATGGTGCATGCAGCCGCGGAGACTCCTCTTCCACAGGCAGCGGGAAAACCGGGCTAAGAGGATCTTTCACACTGAACGAGAGATTGGAGGAGCGTTGCACCGTGCCAGGGTAAGGTCCAAGTAGCGAAGGGGAAGGGGGGGGGGTGCATAGTGCACATCCTAGGTCTGCCCCTGACATCCAGCCTGGCATGTTTACCGTTACTCAAGGAGACGGCCACGTGCATCGGCCCCCAAGTCCAGACATTTTTACGTATGATCTCCCATGCAACGCCTACATGGGCCACTTCAAATTCGAAATGAACAACGGCCAACGGCCGTACCCGGAAACTAGCCGGGTTGCCCCCAAACCAGTGGCAAAGGATTTTTGCGAGAAAGGCCGGCAAGAAGAACACACCTTCATCCAGAATGGCAGTAAGGGAGTCCTGGATTAGGGGGGTATCCGGACAGCCGGATTATATCCTTTGGCCGGACTGTTGGACTATGAAGATACAAGATTAAAGACTTCGTCCCGTGTCTGGATGGGACTCTCCTTGGCGTGGAAGACAAGCTTGGCAATACGGATATGCAGATCTCCTTCCTTGTAACCGACTCTGTGTAACCCTAGCCCCCTTCGGTTTCTATATAAACCGGAGGGTTTTAGTCCGTAGGACAACATACAATCATACCATAGGCTAGCTTCTAGGGTTTAGCCTCTCTGATCTCGTGGTAGATCTACTCTGGTACTACTCATATTATCAAGAATAATCAAGCAGGACGTAGGGTTTTACCTCCATCAAGAGGGCCCGAACCTAGGTAAAACATCGTGTCCCCTGCCTCCTGTTACCATCCGCCTTAGACGCACAGTTCGGGACCCCCTACCTGAGATCCGCCGGTTTTGACACTGACATTGGTGCTTTCATTGAGAGTTCCTCTGTGTCGTCATCATTAGGCTTGATGGCTCCTTCAATCATCGATAGCGATGCAGTCCAGGGTGAGACTTTTCTCCCCGGACAGATCTTTGTATTCGGCGGCTCCGCACTGCGGGCCAACTCGCTTGGGCATCTGGAGCAGATCGAGAGTTACGCCCCTGGCCACCAGGTCAGGTTTGGAAGCTTAAACTACACGGCCGATATCCGCGGAGACTTGATCTTCGACGGATTCGAGCCCCTGCCGAGTGCGCCACACGGTCACGATGAGCATGATTTAGCTCTATCATCGGACAGTGTTCAGGAGATCGCACCGGCAACCGCTCCGACCCTCAATTCGGAGCCAATTGCGCCATCCATGGACGGGTGGATAGACCCCGCCACGGAGGCCGTATCCTCAGCGACGATCAAGCCGAGTATCGACCTTACCCTTCACGAGAGCCGTGACGCCAAACTGTCGGATTCTTCCCCGGCCACGAACTCCGAACCGCCTGTGCCCGTGCCTACCGAATCCGACCGGGCGCCGATCATGGAGTTTACCTTCACGGATATTTTTCAGCACTCGCCCTTCGGCGACATACTGAACTCATTAAGGTCTCTCTCCTTGTCAGGAGAGTCCTGACCAAACTATGTCCGGCAGGATTGGGATACAGATGACGAAGAAATTCGCCGCCCACCCACCACCCACTTAGAGCATCTCCAGCCGTTCGGCCCCCCAGGGCGCTAAAAAAGGGCGGTCTGGGGGCGAATCGATGCTAGTTCGGCCCCTGGGGGCGACCTAACTCCCAGTCACGCCCCCAGGCGCTGCCCCCAGGACGCGAAAAATTCGAACTTGGTTGTTCCCTCTCACAAAAGACTCCACAAGTCGGGCGATCGCAAGCCACAGTTCGTCGTACAAAAAATGGAGCGGCAGAAGTTCGCGTGCGCATCCCTCGGCGGGCTATGCCCCAGGCGTCGGCGGAGTTGGCGTGTGCGGGCTTGGCGGTGTCGGAGCAGCCTCTGCGCTGGGCAGCGTCGGCGCGGCTTCGGTGGTGCTGGGCGTCGTGGAGGCGTCGTCACGTGGGCTTGGCGGCGGCGTCGGCATGTGCGTCGGTGTCGGCGGCCTTGTCAAGGGAAGCTGGTTCAGGATGAGGCTGCGCTTCGCTAAGTACCACACCTTGACCGCCTCGTCGGTGCTCTGGAGCATGTCCGCCCCGCCCAGCAGGAAAGCCAGGTCAGTGTTTCTCTTCTTCGCGGCGACGTTCGTTCGGAGCAGGTCGAGCTTGACGGCGCTGCTCGACATCAACGTCGACCACCGCGCCTCGGTCTTCTCTTCACGAAGGACGGCCTGGGCCTGCGCGTCAGCGAGGTAGTGCTCGATGGACTCCTGCACTCGAGCGGTGGCCGTGTCGGCGTATTTCCCCTTCTTGGCAAATTTGTTGCCGTCCGGCCGCCCTTCCGATGCGCCAGGAGTCGGCGCATCCGGCTTGTAGGTCTCCTTGGCCTTGTCGAGGGTGCGCCGGACGTCCGCCCACTTCTCGCACTTGTCAATGCGCTTATAGACGTGGAGGTACTTGAATTCGGCGTTGCTGTTGCTCTGTCGGTACAGGGTGAACATGCGCAGCAACTGCGCGGAGGGACAAACAGTTGGCGCGCGTACACGGCGAAGAGAGGCGGGAGGCCGGCGTGGCATACCTGATCCTCGATGTTGGCGCCGCTCTCCGGGCGAGCCGCGACCTCCTCGACGACCCCATGCCATTTGTTGCACGCCCCTGGATACGCCCCTAATGGTTCGCCATCGCCTTGGAGCCGCGCTGCATGTAGACGCCTTTGAAGTAGGGGTCGACAAGCGTGCGCTCGTCGAATTCGGCCTGATGCGGTCCTAGTACATGTCGATGCTCTGGTTCGTGCCAATCGTCGGGTCGAGGCAGACGACTTTCCATGCTTCGGCGAGGCATTCCTCCTTGGACGCCCACTTGATGCGCGGCTCGCCTGTCCTGGCCGCCCGCTTCTTCTTGCGCCCCTTCGCTGTCGCAGGCGTCGGCTCCTCCTCCTCCTCCTCGACGTCCTCCTCCTTCTGCTCCTCCTACTCGTCCTTGCCGTAGACGTAGCCGAGCTCGCCGTCCATGCCGCCGCTGAGATCCACCACCTCGTCCTGGGTGACAAACCCGGGAGATGCGGCGGCCGCGGCCGAACCTGTCGCGATGATGTCGTCCATGTCGGCCTCGGTCTCGTCGGTGTCGCTGAGGTGCGAGAAGGGCAGCAGGCCACAGTGTAGCGGGGCGTCGGGGAGGAAGCGTAGGCGGGCGGCGAGTAGTTGTATGGAGGGTACTACATGCCGGCGAAGGCGGGAGAGGGCGTGCGCTGGGCCGGGTATCCATGGGGGAAGGTGACGTTTGGGTTGAACTCACCGTGCGCGTCCCCGTCGGCGTAGCCCGGCGAGGGCGATCCCCATGGTTGCGGATAGCCGATGCCTTGCTGGCCCCAGGGCGCGTACTGGGCGTGGCTTCCAGGTGGATTCATCATCCCGCGCGAGTCGCCTCGGCCTCGATTTGGTCCGCCGAGGCAGCCGCAGCCGCGCGCGCCGCGTTGTCGCAGGCCTTCTTGGCGATGGCCCTGTTCCACCAGTCGGCAGTGACAGCCTCCCGCCGCTGAACTTCCGCCCTCCACTCGGTGTTTGACATGCCCGGTGGTTTGATCGGCGGCGCCCTTGGCTTTCTCTGCTTTGGCTGGGCGACGGAGGCGGTCGTGGTTGCCGCCGCGCGGGGGGCGACGTACTTCTTCGATGGCATGGCGGCCGGCTGGGAGGGAGGCGAGCGGGAGGGAGATTGGCGGGAGGAAGGAAGAGTACGGGAGGGAAGTGGGGAAAACGGGAGAAGAAACGGCGGGAAGAGGCGATCGCCTCGCCGACAGGGCGGACCCACGCGCCCTTTTCGCTTGTGCCGACGCCCCAGGCCCCCGAGGAAGCAGGGTTCACCCTGGGTCCGCCGGCACCAGATTCGCCCCGAGATGGCGAAAAACGGGCTTCTGGGGGCGCGACTGGGCCGTTTTTCCGATGTCGGCGTGGCAAAATTGCCTGGAGAGGGCCTGTTGGCGCGCGGCTGGAGATACTCTTAGTAGCCACTGTCGACGATTTAACCGACATGCTCGACTTCGACCTCCGAAGACATCGGCGGTATGGACGACGATGCAGGAGGCGAACAAGAACCACTGCCCACAGGGCACCGGACAGCCACCTCATCATATGATATGTATGGTGGACACACCCAAAGAAGGCAATGGCGATGGGACAGGGGAGGATGACCCCTCCAAGAAGCAACCCAAGCGCCAACGTCAGCGACGCCGCTCTAAGTCTCGCCAAGGCAAAAGCGGTGATACCTGCACAAGAGATAATAGCACTCCGGACAGTGCCGAAGATGACAACAATCCCCTCCAGCAAGATTTAGAGCAGGAGAATGGAGAAGCCAGCCCTCCCGAGAGAGCAGCAGATGGAGAGGTGGGGGATGATAATTACATGCCTCCCTCCGAAGACGAGGCAAGCCTTGACGATGACGAATTTGTCGTGCCCGAGGATCCCATCGAACAAGAGCGCTTCAAGCGCCGGCTTATAGCCATGGCAAATAGCCTTAAAAAAGCAACAACAGCTTCAAGCTGATCAAGATTTGCTAGCTGACAGATGGACTGATGTCCTTGCGGCCGAGGAATATAAACTCGAAAGCCCCTCCAAGAGTTACCCAAAGCGCAGGTTGCTACCCCGACTGGAGGAGGAAGCACCAAAACCTATATCTCTAGCGTATGACGCGGCTGATCGGCCACCTCGTGGCCGCGACAGAGAGGCATTTCAGCCAAAAGCTCAGCCCGCACCCTGACGCCACTCAAATAAAAATGTCAAAGCACGGGGAAATACACCAGACCTGCGAGACATATTGGATGATAAAGCAAAACACGCAAGATCGATCTACGGATCACGAGGGCGCGCCACTATGCGAGACGATAACCATCACGCCGGATACAGTAAAAGTAAATCCGACCAAGCCGAACACAGCGGACAAGACTCATTTGAGCTGCGTCGCGATATAGCCCAGTACAGAGGCGCTGCGCACCCCCTATGCTTCACAGACGAAGTAATGGATCATCAAATCCCAAAGGGTTTCAAACCCGTAAATATCAAATCATACGACGGCACAACAGAGCCTGCGGTATGGATCGAGGACTTCCTCCTGCACATCCACATGGCCCGCAGTGACGATCTACACGCCATCAAATACCTCCCACTTAAACTCAAAGGACCAGCTCGGCATTGGCTCAACAGCCTGCCAGCAGAATCCATTGGCTGTTGGGAAGATCTGGAAGCCGCATTCCTCGACAACTTCCAGGGCACTTATGTGCGACCACCAGATGCCGATGACTTGAGCCACATAATTCAGCAGCCAGAGGAATCGACCAGGCAATTCTGGACATGGTTCCTGACAAAGAAAAATCAAATCGTCGACTGTCCGGATGCAGAGGCCCTAGTAGCTTTTAAGCACAACATCCGGGACGAGTGGCTCGCCGGCACCTTGGCCAGGAAAAGCCGAAATCTATGGCAGCCCTCACGACACTCATGACCCGCTTTTGCGTGGGAGATGACAGCTGGCTGGCTCACAGCAACAACATATCAAAGAACCATGGTACTTCGGATACTAAGGATAGCAATAGCAGGTCACGTCGCAACAAACACAAGTGCCCCATCAACAGCGACAATACCGAGGATACGACAGTCAATGCCGGATTCAAAGGCTCTAAACTCGGTCAGCGGAAAAAGCCATTCAAAAGAAGCACTCCGGGCCCGTCCAGTTTGGACCGTATACTCGATCGCTCGTGTCAAATACACGGCACCCCCGACAAGCCAGCCAACCACACTAACAGGGATTGTTGGGTGTTCAAGCAGGCCGGCAAGTTAAATGCCGAAAACAAAGATAAGGAGCTACATAGTGATGACGAGGAAGAGCCCCGGCAGCCGAACACCGGAGGAAAGAAAAGGTTCCCCCCACAAGTGCGGACGGTGAACATGATATACGTAACCCACATCCCTAAGAGGGAGCGGAAGCGAGCGTTAAGAGATGTATATGCGTTGGAGCCAGTCGCCCCAAAGTTCAACCCATGGTCCTCCTGTCCAATCACCTTCGATCACAGGGACCATCCCACTAGTATCCGTCATGGCAGATTCGCCGCACTGGTCCTAGACCCAATCATCGACGGATTTCACCTCACTCGAGTCCTTATGGACGGTGGCAGCAGCCTGAACCTGCTTTATTAGGACACAGTGCGCAAAATGGGTATAGACCCCTCAAGGATCAAACCCACAAAAATGACCTTCAAAGGCATCATACCAGGTGTAGAGGCCCATTGCACAGGCTCAGTCATACTAGAAGTGGTCTTCGGATCCCCGGATAACTTCCGAAGCGAGGAGTTAATCTTCGATATAGTCCCGTTCCGCAGTGGCTATCATGCACTGCTCGGGCGAACCGCATTTGCGAGATTCAACGTGGTACCGCACTATGCATATCTCAAGCTCAAGATGCCAGGACCTCGGGGGGTCATCATAGTCAATAGAAACACAAAGCGCTCTCTCCGCACGGAGGAGCACACTGCGGCCCTCGAAGTAGAAGCCCAAAGCAGCCTCTTAAGGCAATCCACCGGTTCGGCGATTAAAGACCCGGACACCTTCAAGCGCGCCCGGAGTAATCGGCAACAAGACCGCCTGGCACGTTCCAAGCTCGCATAGCAATGCGACCCCCACCCCAGTCCTAGCCAAACGGCGAAATCCGAGCCACGCGTACATAATTACACATTGCAAATACCATGGGCATAGATGGGGGGGGGGGCACGACTACGACACGTCCCAAAACGTGGCTCAACCGCACTAGGGGCTTTCCGCCTTGTTATTTTTTTCTCTCTTTCAGGACTTTCTGGAAACCCCGTCCGGCAGTATGATTGCTGGACACACGATACAACAACCAAGGAGGCAGAAAGCTACGTCGCATCATGGAATTTCCAGGTGGTCTATGATAACGAGTGAAATACCTGCTTTAAATACCATTCCTCAGCTTGCCCTTGGAGGGGACATGTCAAATATCCTACTTTTTTGCTTATCGCACTACTTGTATCATTCTGCTTCGATGCACCTTTTTGAATAAACAATGCATAGCACTAGACTATTATCGCATTCTCTATTCTTCTTATATATATATATATTCATTCATGACATTCAACACCCGTACACTCTAATACGGCCAATACGCCAAGGGCTTAAGCGTACCCCATAATACGGTGTGAGAAGTCCGAAAACTTTCGGCAGTGCGGCACCCCGAACTTATAGCATTATATGCATCAGCTCTGAATCATGTCTTGGGTCAATAGTTGGGTTTGCCCGGCTCCCATGTTTTGGTACCTTACATTCCGCTATATCGGCTAAGGTAGCACTGGGAGAACTACTGCGATTGTGCCCCGGTTCATCTGGGCAAGCACCTCAGTAGAGAAAACTAAAACTGACTGCCATGATAAGGCGAGAGCTGGTTGCTGTTCGAGAGGTCTCGAGTCCCTAAAGAATTATGCCGCTTAGAGCGAGGAGTCGGCTTTGTCCGGCTTAAGGCGTGTATAGCGCCCCGAATTCGGCCTTCCGAATACTAGGGGCTTCACCAAAATTTAAAATTGTAGACTTCTATGGCTAAGTGAGAGTGATAAAGCATTATAGTCCGATTGCCTTGTTCGTTGTGCTGAGCACCTCCCTCGAAAGACCCAACAATGGGAAAAATAGTGCTCAGGTTTATCCCGAACACCCCAGCACTCATGGCATAGGGGCAGAAGCCGACGACTGGCCATCTCTCAGATTTGATAAACAGCCGCACATAAGGTAATATTTTAAATTTAAACAAGCATTGCATAGCGCATATGAACAAGTTTTCATAGTACAGGATCACACGAGAAAGTTCATTCAAAAATTACATCCTTCGCACACTCGTCCGCCACAAGACGGGCACCTTTCAGGACACCCTCATAATACATTTCAGGGTGGCGATGTTCCTTGCCCTGCGGCGGCCCCTCCTTCACCAGCTTCTCGGCGTCCATCTTGGCCTAGTGCACCTTCGCACGGCCAAAAGCCCGGTGTGCACCTTCGATATAGACGGACCGCTTTATGACTTCCAGCCATGGGCAGGCATCCACAAGCCGCCTCACTAGGCCGAAGTAGCTGTTGGGAAGGGAGTCGCCAGGCCACATCCGGACTATAAGGCCCCTCATGGCCTGTTCGGCCGCCTTATGCAGCTCGGCCAGTTGCTTCAGCTGGTCGCTCATAGGCATTGGGTGTTCGGTCCCAGTATACTGAGACCAGAACAATTTCTCCGTCGAGCTTCCCTCCTCGGCCTGGTAATATTTCGCGGCATCCGACACGCTGCGGGGCAAATCTGCGAATGCTCCTGGAGAGCTCCGGACTCGGGTAAGTAATAAGTAATTTACTTTCACATGCTTGCTTTGCATATTGAATGCCTTACCCGCCGCTATCTTCCTCATTGCCTCAATCTCCTGAAGGGCCTTTTGGGCTTCAGCCTTGCATGCTTTGTGCTCTCGAGGGCCGCGGCAAGCTCGGACTCTCACGTCTTCGAGTTAAGCTCCAAAGCCTCGTGCTTCTTCACGAGAGCCTGGAGCTCTTGCTGCACCTCGCCCACACGCGCCTCTTGTTTTTCCCGCTCGGTGCGCTCCTTGGCCGCCTTGTTTTCGGCCTCAGACAGTGCTCGCTTCAGTGTCGTCACTTCGGTCGTGGCCCCTGGCACATCCATGATGATCCTATCATTTTGTATATATATATAGTGACACTATTCTAATCCCAGGATTAAAATAACTATTTGGATCACGGCTGGCCCTATATAGGCCCGACTGGGTGTTTCCGAACTCCCGAAAAACAAAAGAACCGGCCCACACAATTGTCTTCCACCTCCCGTTCCCCACATCTCCCACGGACGCAGATCCACCCCACGCGCCCCCACACGCGGACCGCTGGCGAACCACCGCCCCCGCACATCGCGCCTCCCGGCCGCCTCCTCCCGCAACCGCCGCAGCGGTTGCCTCCATCCCCAACCGCCGCTCGAGCACCTTGTTCGGGATCCCGGCGCCACCCTGTGCACCGATGAGCTTCAGGACCCCGCTGCCACACCGCGTGTCGTCGGCCTCCTGAAACTCGCCGCCACCTCGTGCGTCGCCGGCCTCCTGAAACCCACCGCCACCCAGTGCGCCGCCCTATGTCGTCACCACATCCCCGTGATGCGCCATGCATAGCTCCATGCACCGCTTCCCTTTCCTCCCCCACAACTTGGCTGCAGCTTCCCCAAGCAGTTGCGGCCGGTGTGCTATCTGCCCCGCCGCTGCGACCTGCACCATCCACAAGCCGTAAGCCCCTCCGTTCTGTGTGGGCAGTCTGCCATCTCGCTCGTGAGCAGTCCATGCGGATAGCCATCTCTCCTCGTCGTTCTTTTCTCCATCGCGGTTGTCGTCGGTTCATCTACACCAAGACCATCCTACCGCAGCAGATGCGTTTGAGGACACCTACCTCCTCAGCGTGGAGGTTACCCACCAAGACGAGCATGTCCGCTCCATCCTGTGTGATGATGTAGCAAGTCAGACTCTGAAGAACTATGCAGGTCAAACTCTGAAGAAGTAGCAGATCGACATATTCATCTTTCTCCAGCGGGGATGCTGGCCACCACCCCGTGAAGTACAGGGTTTACAAGGTCGAAGAGTTGGTCTGACCATGTTCGTCGGCCGCCTAAACCAGCTGTTAACATGATCTTCTCTAGCTCGGGTTGCTACATTCAGTTAACTAGTTTCGTATCCATGAGCAAAGACAAGTTACACTGAGCAGAGAGAGAACAAAAAATAAACGTGTGGTTGTGGTCTGTTCCAGGAGGTAAGATGGAGAGATAAGGACCGAAATGTGTGGTGTAAAAGCAAGTACAGCTTTGTGTATAAAAAGAATATTGTATTTGTTTGAAAGGAACGTATGTGGTACTTCTAGTGCTACTTGTATCAAAGTGTTTTGACTGACGTGTGTTGATTTTACGAGAACAGTGTACTAGTTAAAGTTTCCTTTTGAATAGTTTAGTTAAAGTTCTTTGGCTGATGGATGTTGATTTTACGAAAGTTACTACCAAACCCAACTAGTCACAAAATGACATTACAAATTTCACGCATTTATGAAAAACATAGTTCAAAGGACATTTAATAAAAACAATAGTTTGGAGACATGAAATATGGAGATTTGGAAAAATTAGAACACTATAGAATATAAATAAATAAAGATGAAGTTCATTGTGAAAAAGCTAGGGAGGTCAAAAGCACTAAAATCTTCAAAATAGAACCTCTGAAGACATGTAACATCGAAAGTAAAAAATATATCTTCAGTGAAGTTGGAATGAGAAGCATAATTCTGAGTTTGAAAAATAAACAAAATAACTAATTTAAATGAAGTGTGTATCTTAAAAAACAAAATGAAAAACACTCTAAGTTCATGAATCTTTATTAAAAAGTCTATCTTTAGTTTTGGGCGAGTACGTCATCACATCGAGAAAAAGTCCAAGGTATATTATAAAAAGTCAAAGCAAGTATGATTTTAAGTTGTCTTTTACTGGTTGAGCGCGATATATAAGAATTTTGATTTTTCAAACATTCATGATTACTTCGTGTGATTTGTAGTGCGGAACAGAAAAGATTCATGACTATATATGACTCGATGATGAAGTATATGGTGTCGATAGTCCAATCATTATGGATAAAAAATGAGTAGTTGAACAAAAAATTTAAGGTAAAAAAGCACAAGACTCAATGGAAAATTTGGAGAGGTACATGCACAAGAATCAAGAGAAGTCATAGTTGAGAAATCGAGAAGTTTGAATTTAAATAAAAGAGTAGTTCGATCATGAAAAAATGGATCTTTAGAAACGTAATAAAAATTCAGATTTTTCTGTTTCTGAAAAGAACCCAAGAAGTTCAATTAAACTAACAAAGTAGTTCGATCTTAATAAATATTGCCATTTTTTCGTGTTCAAAAATAAAACCAAGAAGTTCAAATTAAAAACAACGAAGTAGTTTAATCTATATGAAAATAACGGATTTTCCCGCTTCAAATAATAAAACCAAGAAGTTCAAGTTAAAATAGGTGGAGCGCTTCAATGTTTTAAAAAAACTCAGATATTTTCATGTAACCGAGAGAAGTTCAGGTTGATAACCGCCAGAAGTTTACGTACTACGCGGTGGGCATTCCGTATGAAAAAGGTGCAAAAATTCTTATGAGAGAGCTTGAACAAAAATAAGTGACAGAAGTTCAAGGTGAAAACAGTGAGAAGTTCAACTATTACACGGAATGCGTTTCAGATAAAAAATTAAGAATAGAAAAGAAAAATCTTAAAAGGTATGTTGCAAGAAGTTCCCGTACTCCTCCGTGCATGGTTTAGAATTTAATTGCGGGAAGTCCGACATCCAATTACACGTTTGAAGATGGCAAGAAATGACGTCCGATCTTCAATTGTATGTAATTCGACGTACACACTAAAATGTGACAGAAGTTCATAGTGAAGACAATGAGAAATTCAAGTAGTGTAAGGAATGCATTTAGGTGAGAAATAAAAGTATAGAAAAATAAAAGCTTAAAAGTTTTGTTGAAAGAAGTTCAAGTACTATGTCTAGAGAAGTTCAAAATTCTCGCGACAGAGGTTCACCTTGTATTTCCATGTTTGATTTTTTTCGTATAAAAATCAAATACAATTCTTTACTCAAAATATAAAAAGGTGAAGTTCATATTGAAATAACAGAGAAGTTTAGAGTTTAGTAAACCTAGGATTTACCTGTTCAAAAAATGAAAACACAAAACCATTTTTTGCACTTTTAAAAACAACTCATAAATGAAAAAAATGGTTGCTAGAAGTTCAAGTGCTCAGTGAGGAAAAGTTCAACAAATTCTTGTGAGAGAGGTTCACCGTGTATTTAGATGTCCAAAATACATAAAAAATATGTTGTTTTTTGTATTTTAAAACAATTCTCTCAAACCAGAGAGAAGTGCAAAGTGATAATAACCAGAAGTTCACGTACTACATGGTGTGTATTTCATATAATATAAAATAATAATAAAGTGAAACAGAGTGAAGTTCAAACAGACATGCCCCAGAAGTTCAACTACTTCACGCGGTGCAAAAAGTAGCACGTCAAAAACAGAGTGAGTTTCAAACAGACATGCCCGAGAAGTTCAACTACTTCACGCAGTGCATTTCCTTTCGCAATGAAGGCAGAAATCATGATCTCGTCATTTCTCTAATTTACTTCAAAATGATAGGAATATCATTTGGCTAAGTTCAAGTCCTCAGTCGGAGAAAGTTAAAAATATATTGTGAGATAGGTTTGTACAAAAAGAATATCATTTGTGTACACACTGACGAAATGGATGAGAAAATTACAAACGAAAATATGTCACGGAAGTTCAACATGAAAACAACAGGAAGTTCGACTACTATAGTGAATGAAATTGAGATGAAAAACTTCTAAAATTGTCGCGAGTATGAAAAACGATCAACACGGGAAAGTTGCGTGTTTACAACAGCTTTCCATCGGTATATCACTTGCTCAATTCCGGTGAGTGGATGGAGAGCTACGAGCAGTGGATGGAGAGCTACGGGCAAAAAAAGCACATGAAAAACAGAGTGAAGTTCAAGTAGACATGCCGAGAAGTTCAGGTTCTTCACGCGGTGCATTTTCGAAGAATCTGTTTCGCGATATAGGCAGAACGAACGATCTCGTCATTTTTGAAATTACTTGAAAACGGCAAGGAATCATAGAAAACCATCAACATGAAGAAGTTTCGAATTTTCCGTAGCTTTTCAGCGGTATATTATTAGCCCCATTCCGATAAAGTTTGTAGAAATTATGGCAAAAATATGTTTTTAGCCATTTTCAAAACTGACATAAAACCGTAATGAATTAGGAGAAACAATATATACAAAAAAGTTTCACATTTCTTCAAGATTTCCAACGCCATATCATTTGCTGCATTTGGACGTACTGTTGAAAAATTAGCTCAAAAATACGAACTTGGTGGAACTTGTACCATTTTCTAAATTACTTTTAAACCGTTCAAAATTAGAAAAAAACTTTAACATGAAAAACTAGCGCATTTTCATAAGCTTTCCAACGCCATATTATTTGCCTCGATTGGATTAGCTGTTTAGAAATAGCATCGAAAATACAAACTCGGGTGTTTCATTTGCGAAATTCTACGATTTTCCGAATTTCTCTTTAACCATAGGGAATTAGAGAAAACTTTCAACATGTGGAAGGAGCGGTTTTTCAGCAGCTTTCCAACGCCATATTATTTGCCTCATTCCGATAAATGGTTTAAAATGCGGTCAAAAATACGATTCATGTTTTTTGTATGAAGAAAAAACGATTTTCAAAACTGCTCTTAAACTGCTTACATTTTGCCAAAAATTTAAGTTGGGTCATGATACTGATGTGTATAGCTTTCCAATGGTATATCGCAAGCCCCATTTGGACACCTTTTAGCTGAAGTTCAACCTCGTACTCGGGGAAGGTCAGGCGCGGTACTCGGGAAGTTCATGTTGTGATCAGAATATTATTCTGATCCCGTGATCAGAATAGTATTTATATATATATATATATATAGTGTTACTATTCATCACCCAGGGTGCAGAATAAGTTATTCTTCACTCGAGGTAATCTTACGATCATTTCATAATTAAATTATGTTACGAATTCAAATAGTTACATTCCTATTGATTCACTACGTAAAATTTGACATAAGAAAATAAAAATATAGGTCATAAGACAATAAAATTTGCAGTTTATGTGTATTTTAGACTATGTTTTTACGTTTGTAATTTTACATAACATAAAATATTTTTACGGCGATTATATATTTTCTTACGGTCCCTTTTTGCGTCGGAAATAAGACAAAACTTACGGAACGTAAAATTACGGTGCATTGATGATAAAATAGAGGGGGTGAAGAATAACTATTCCTCACCCAGGGTGACGAATAGCGTGACCCTATATATATATATACTTACCTTTGTTCTCCTCGAGCTGCCTCTTGGCAAGGCCGAGCTTTTTCTCGGACCGCTCGAGGTCCTGCTTCAGTGCGGCGACCTCCGCAGTCAGTGCGGCAGAGGTCAGCAGCGAAGCCTGCATACGCATACAGACATACTTATATTAGACTCCTGCAGATATTATTTGATCCTCTATTCGGCTTCTCTTTGTGAACACCAAACAGAGCATCAGGGGCTACGGTTTATGCGGTAATATTTTCCTATATTTTAAATACTTACCTCAAAGCCTGCTAGAAGGATGACACAGGCTTCAGTCAGTCTCCTCTTGGCGGACTGAACCTTCTTGATCACCGCACTCATAATAGTGCGGTGCTCTTCGTCGATGGAAGCGCCGCGAAGCGCTCCCAGCAGGTTGTCCGGTGCCTCTGGATGGACAGAGGTCATCGGCACGGGCGGCTTGCCCCTCTTGGAAGGGGGCCGCCTGCCAGAGTCCGGAACCACTGGAGGTTCTGGCGCGGCGTTCGGCTGGGGGCCGAACTTGGAGCCCTGGGGTGTCTTGCTCCCTTCGCGCCTGGAGTCTGGAAGTTCATCTTGAGGCGCCTCCAGAACTACCTCCCCCCGGCTCGGTGCCCCTTGAGACAATACCTCGACATTGCCCGTAGGGCAAGGAGAGGAGGCGGTTGGAAGTGTATCACTATCCATATACGACGAGTCCAAGGAACCGTCCGACGAGCATACGTCAATACGGGCTTGGGGCGGACCGCATAATCATATTCGACGTTAGGAGAAGCAGTGCAACAAAAGTATGCTATGAGTTACTCTGGTATGCGAATACTTACGACTTCGCTAGGGGCTTGGCCCTGAGTAGCCACTCGTCTTCGCCGTTGACGGCGGTGGTGGAGCAGTCCGTAAGGAGAGTCCTTCCCTTCTTGGACCCTTCGGCCTCCCCGGTTGGGGCGGCCTTCCTTTTCTTGTCTCCCCCGGCTGGAGGGGGAGAATCTTCATCTTCCTTCTCCTCGTTTTCATAGGAGGAGTGCGTCTCGGAGTTATCGGACGATGTGTCCGATACCACCTGGCACCCGGAACTCTTTCGGGTTCCCGTGGCCTTCTTCTTGGTCTTCTCCGGCACCTCATAAGGAGCCGGAGTCCGCATCTCCGTCAGGAGAGCGTCTGCAGGGTCTTCGGGTAGAGGGAACGGACAATTAATCTGCTCCGATGTCTCCACCCAGTCCTGTCAAAGGCATGGGAGCTCAGACCCCGCACATGGTTAAAGCTATGGGAAATAAATACCCTACCAGATGTAAAGAACTTACCGGATTCGCAGGGCGCTTCGCGCTTAGCTCGCGGTCCTCGGTAAGAGAAGGGGGGACCTCGGCGCCCTTGAACAGCACCTTCCAGACATTCTTATGCGTCGTGTTGAAGAGCTCACGTAGAGTCTGGTGCTGGGCCGGGTCGAACTCCCATAAGTTGAAAGCCCGTTGTTGACACGAGAGGATCCGGCGGAAGACCATGACCTGGACTATGTTGACAAGCTTAATTTTCTTGCTTGTCATGTTCCGGATACACTTCTGGTGTCCGTCCAGCTCCACCGATGAGACCCAAGACAGGCCCTTCTCCTTCCAGGAAGTGAGCCGCGTGGGGATTCCGGATCAAAACTCGGGGGCCGCCACCTAGTTGGTGTCGCGCGGCTCGGTGATGTAGAACCACCCCGATTGTCACCCCTTTATGGTCTCCACGAAGGAGCCCTTGAGCCATGTAACGTTGGTCATTTTTCCCACCATGGCCCCGCCGCATTCCGCTTGTTGGCCGCCTACTACCTTCGGCTTGATATTGAAGGTCTTCAGCCATAGGCCGAAGTGGGGCCGGATGCGGAGGAAAGCCTTGCACACGACGATGAACGCCGAGATGTTGAGGATGAAATTCGGGGCCAGATCATGAAAGTCCAGCCCATAATAGAACATGAGGCCACGGACGAATGGATGGAGGGGAAACCCCAGTCCGCGGACGAAGTGGGGGAGGAAAACCACCCTTTCTTGAGGTTCCGGGGTAGGGACGATCTGCCCCGCGGCTGGCAGCCAGTGCGCGATATCCGCGGCTAAGTATCCGGCTCCATGTAGTTTTTGATGTGACCCTCCATGACGGAGGAGGCCATCCACTTGCCTCCCGCTCCGGACATGTTTGGAGAGAGTTGAGGAGAAGGATGTGGACTTGGGTGCTGGAGCTCGAGTGCGCGAAAATGGATGAGCAAGGAGGAAGAAGGCGTGGGTAGAAGAAGGTGAAACCTTATCCCTTTATAAGGGCGGACGAAACTATGCGCCCCCACCAGCCTGGTAAAACTCGCTTATCCCCAAGCGCCGTAATTGATGGCGTGGTTGGGTTACCCACGTCCGTATTGATGGAAATCCCATGATAAGGGGACACGATCTCTGCTTCGACAAGACGTGCCAAGGAAACTGCCTCACGAAACACGCTGAGATAGGTTATGAAAAACGATTCGAATAAAGACCTGGCTGTGGTGTGATGCCACGCTACGGGGTACGTCAGCAGATCAGATTTGTGGAAATATTATTCTCGCTACGGTGGTATGTGGAACTTATTTTGCAGAGCCGGACACGATCCTTGTGTTCAAAATCTTCTATGAAGTATTCGGAGGAGGAACCCGCCTTGCAATGCCGAAGACAATCTGCGCGCCGGACTTATAGTCATTGAAGCCTAGTTTAGGGGCTACTGAGGGAGTCCTGACTCCTGGATTAGGGAGTATCCGGACAGCCGAATTATATCCTTTGGCCGGACTGTTGGACTATGAAGATACAAGATTGAAAACTTCGTCCTGTGTCCGGATGGGACTCTCCTTGGCGTGGAAGGCAAGCTTGGTAATACGGATATGCAGATCTCCTTCCTTGTAACCGACTCTGTGTAACCCTAGCCCCCTCCCGTGTCTATATAAACCGGAGGGTTTTAGTGCGTAGGACAACATACAATCATACCGTAGGCTAGCTTGTAGGGTTTGGCCTCTCTGGTCTCGTGATAGATCTACTCTTGTACTACTCATATTGTCAAGAATAATCAAGCAGGGCGTAGGGTTTAACCTCCATCAAGAGGGCCCGAACCTGGGTAAAACATCGTGTCCCCTGCCTCCTGTTACCATCTGCCTTAGACGCACAGTTCGAAACCCCCTACCCGAGATCCGCCGGTTTTGACACCGACAGGCGGCGTGCAGCACGGCGGGGCATCTGGCTCCGGCGATGACCGAGACAGTACCATAGCTGTACCGCTCGAGCATGCAACTCTCAAAACAGGCCCCTCTTTGTCCGGTGGCTACATGGCTTCTCTAAAGCCTACATCGTCAGGCGTGTTCATATCTTCCAGAACTCGAGGACGAGCTAGGGCTCATCATGCATGCAAGGAAACAAACCTCCCCAAGGGCGTGAAAGAGCTGTTACTACAAGCTTAGTCATACGGGGAGAGCATCAAGCTAGGATCTAATAAAGTCTACAGAAGCAGTGGTTGTCATGCATCAATAGAGGGAGCTCTTGGAATAAATAAATGAGCTGGAGAGAGTGTACTGACTACTAAGGGTGGGAGAACGAGCAGGGTGGATCGGAATGACTGCTAACAGCGGTGGACTTGGTGGACAACAGACGCGGCAAACTAGGGCAAAGAGCAAACCTGCTAGCCTCTCTGGCGTTTGGCCTACCTGGAGGAGCTAAACTGCAGAGCCGGTTGTGGACGATGATGATCACCAGCAACGGGAGGTCGGCTGTCGATGGCGGCCGTCGGCGACAGGGCGATCGTCGCTCGAGCAGCAGCAAGGTCGTTGGCGGCGGCATGACAGGGTGGCCACTGGCGAGTGGTGTTGGGCGCCCTTGCTACCGGGAAGGCGATGGCAGTAGGGCTCGATGGTGCCGCTGGCATCAGAGCGATCACCGGCGAGGTTGTGGGTTGCCGCCCTCACACTCACTCAGACCTGTGTG
>NC_041382.1:719846810-719864437 GCF_002162155.2 Triticum dicoccoides | reverse complement strand
GATATATCTGACCTGGAGTTTTGTAAAGTATCATAAAGCAAAAGGAATAGAATATGGTAACCAAAGGTTCACTCGAATACAATTCGTGTGAGTATAGGGGTCAACAGGGATGTCCACGGTTCGATTGCTAGAGCCGGGACTGGATCGATTGTTCGGCGTGGATGCCAAGGAGACTACTCTGGATCCGTACATCATGGTTTGTTTAGCGATGATGACAACACTGAGGTTCCGCATAATTTTTGCATGCTTCAGCATTAAACCTTTTGGATTTGTCCGATGGGTCTTTTCGGGTTTCATCATTCCTTGCGAAGTTGGAGCTGGCATGGTGGTTTTGCTGGTGAGAATGAAATATGAAGGTGCCCATATCGGGGGGCTAGGGCAGCGCATGCCTTTCATATTTCTCTTGTAAACCTTGTTGTCAAAGTTGGAGTACCTATTGTTGGCACTACGGTGCTTGTACAGATGTCACCAGGATAGCATCGTTGGTGATTGTGTGTGGCAAAGTCGGACTAGCTGGATCAAAGGCGGTTGGTGATGACCTTGGTGCTTATGGGCAGTCTTGACGGTTGTTCTCTTATTACCGGCGTATCTGTAAGTTTGTGTCGGTAGTAATATTGGTCGGGAATTCCCTATTGGCAATTGTCATGCTACATGACGATTGGCCTTTGTGCGCATAATTTCGGTTTTCGCCTGATTTTACCCAAATTAACATGACAACTCTGTTCTATTTAATTAGTTGATTGAGGCCAAGGCCTCCGTGTAAAAAATCCAAAAGATAAACTATGTAGTTTCTACATGAGAAACTTTCGATCTATTCATAATCAATCATGAGTAAAGAGAACATCAGAGGTCACAAAAATTATAAGAAAATTATCACCTAGGAACGACTACAAGCACTAGATCCTCACTTGAGTTTCGCAAATCTTGTTATAGTAGACAGCCAGGAAGTCATCGTGCTAAAGCCCCACAGGACCAACACACTAGAGTAGCAACCATCACCGATGAAGAGAATCGTAGATCGAAAGGATCAAACGTCATAAGCACCCGAAGAAATACTAGATTAAAATAGATCTTCTAAAGACCGGCATCGACTGAATCCTGGGAGATCTGGTGAATACACACCTCCAAACGCCCTCCAACGATTGTAGATGCACCATGGAGACGGGGATTGAATGTGACCAACATGATTCCTATTGAGGGACATCGCCACCATCATATAACCCCAACCAAGAGGATGAACCTAACAAGAACGAGAGTGGGGTCCCTCCTGCCGGCGGAGGGTCGAGGTCCTTCGCACCTCCACGCACTACTAGGAAAAGGCCTACTAATGGCGCACCAGTTTTGCTACTAATGGCGCACTACTGGTGCGCCATGAGTATCACGCCACTATTATTTTTTACTAATGGCGCACCATGCAGTGCGCCATTAGTATAGAACACCATGCACCATTAGTATGCCTCCCAGGGGGCCATATTTAACCATGTGCTTTGGCATACTAATGGCGCACTGTGGTGTGATGCGCCATTAGTATCCTTTGGCATACTAATGGCGCACTCTGTAGTGATGCGCCATTAGTATCCTTTGGCATACTAATGGCGCACCTTGAGGTGATGCGCCATTATTATGAATATTAGGTTTTTTTTACTTTTCTGATTTTTGCACAGGTTACAAAATATATTATTGGACATAATATAGACAACAGTACACAGCAACAGCAGATTCATCGAATACAATAGAAGATTAGTCTCCGAATACAATTCATCATATTAGTCTCCGAATTCAAAAGACCGAACAAAGATAAAACATTACAAGTCTCGAGACCGCGAGTATCGAGTTTGTCTTCACATTACAAGTCGATATCGATCATCTAAACTACCATCACATAGAAGAGAGCTGCGGTCATCATGATGAGCATCATCGCGATGAAACTGGTCTTCATCCGGTTCCTCCAACGCTCCCTCCTCTCTCCCGCTAGATAGCGGGCGTATCTAGATTCCGCCTCCGCCCTAGTGGTGTACCCTTTGTAACTGTTACCGCTGAAACGGTGAACCTGTCTCCGACACTCCTTCCAGTCGTCGTAGACTCCGGGAACCTTACCCTTGTACACGACATACGACGGCATCTCTATGCACAAGCCAAACAACAGACCATACATAAGCAATATATAAGTATGCAACAAAAGGATCGAAAGAGAAAAGCAAGACATTAATAGCACGATTCATGGTCCTACTAATAAATAGCATCGATTACATATAAGTTGAACGACTGTCCAAACCAAAGAGACATACAATTCATTAAAGTTTAATTACAACATGAGCCAATCAATGTTTCAGAACTACACATCACTACTTTCGACTCGACTCATTGGACAGGAGCGTGGATGAAGCCGCCGTCTGTCGTGATGGTCATGAAATCGCGGGCGTTATCAGCCTGCATTTGTAGCGTTCCGTCTATCTCACTGTTGGATGGTTGATATCTAAGGTAGAACTGCCCCGAGGTATGAAGGACATCTTGATGGATGATGTCCGTAAACTCCGGCTGGATGCGAAAGAATTCTTGTTTGATGTCCGCGTCCTGGATTGCCGACAAGCTCGCGGCCCAATCTTTGAGATTATCTGGTAGCAGAAGGTGATGATGGTCCCTTACGATCGCCCACATGTGATGGAGGGCGTAGTAGGCATCCTTCTGACCGCCAGGCGGCTGCTTGACGCAGTAAAACTTAGTATAGTGGGCGAACACATGCTTGCCGTACTTACGAACTGCCCTGGTGAAGGTGCCTCCAGATTTGGCGTAGCCGGGGAGAACATCATCAAGAAATTTCTTGATATTTGTGTAGTCTATCTTGGAGCCACGGTTTGGGTCGAAATACGTGGCCATGGAATATTTCGGGCTTAAGAGGATGAGTGTGCAATGTGTGTCATTGCACATAACACGGAATGTTAGAAAAAAAGAACGATCGAAATCTAAGAAATCATATGTTACGGGGCGGTTAAGGGATGACTTACTCGGGAAAGTAAGCCACCTAGAAGTTATCCTTATCTGGGTTTTCCAGAATGACGCCTTCGAGGTGTGAACTCGCGAATTGGCGGTCCCCAGCGCTGCTCAAGAGCTTGGCACACATGTAGAAGGGGTCGACTATCACGATGTCCGGGGTCTTGTCTGTAATGATCCGCATCTCCATACTCAGCGAAAACAACCGAATGAAGGTGTAGTGCAGCAGATGAAGGTTAAACATAGCAAAGATGTCATCAAACCGCAGGACGATCGTACCCCGGCGGCGCCATCCACAAAGCCCTTGCCCTCTGGCACCTTGGCCACGAAAACCGGGTATGCCACATCATTCTCTCTGAGACGTCGCTTCTCCAAAAAAAGAACACTGTCGTGCAGGCTCCGCATAGCACCGGTTGCAGCATTGAGCATATTTGTCGGTAGCATCGCCCTACCCGCCACATGCACCCTCCTCGAGATATCCTTAGGTGAAGGTGGCCCGTCCTGAGCACGGATCATACTTGGTGCCGGCTGGCTCGCATCGGCGCCCTTTTTAGTCTTTCGTTTCTGGCTCTTCTTCTTGATCTGCTGTAATGGAACCGAGTTCTGCTCACAGACCGCCTTCTTTAGCGTGTTGGGGCTGATAATATTTCACACCTCAGCTATCTGAGGCTTGGTGAAGGCGGCAGCTGGAGGCGTCTCCTAAGAACTGAACGCCAGACGACGCCTGTTGCAACTGGGTTTCTCCGCCGTACCAGCTAGATCGCGGTCGTCTTGGTTGGGTTCTTGAGAAGGAGGCCCGCAGAACTGGTCACCGTACCCATGTTTGGCAAAGTACTTATCGACGTTGGTAAATGTACCGTCGTCGTCGTCCGGATCCTTGCGTCTTCGGGGTTCGGTTTTACCATCGAACAGATCCTTGCGTTTCCTCCACGGGTCATCGTCGTGAAGCCACCTTCGATGTCCCATGAAGACGGTTTCCGAAGACCCGGGATCTCTATCTAGCTGGCGATACGTTGTGTCATCCATGCACCTGACGCATCCAAAAAATCCGTGGACCACCTGCCCCGTGAGATATCCGTAACCGAGATAGTCGTGCACCGTCATGAGCAGTGCGGCTCTCATAGGGAAATATTCTTTCTCTGCGGCGTCCCATGTATTGGCTGGCATTTTCCACAGCGTGTCTAGCTCCTCTTTCAGCAGCCCCAGATACAGATTGATGTCGTTCCCTGGTTGTTTCGGCCCTTCAATTAGCATACTCATGTGAATGTACTTCCTCTTCATGCACAACCAGGGGGGAAGGTTGTACATCCGCACAAACACATGCCAGGTGCTATGTGTGCTTCTGTGGCTGCCAAACGGATTGACTCCATCGGTGCTCGCGCCCAGCATGATGTTCCTTGGATTCTTCCCAAATTCTGGGTGTTCGAAGTTCAACGCTAGCCACTGGCTCCCATCCTTAGGGTGACTCAGCATCTTGTCTTTTTTATTTATCTCCGGATCATTTGCGTCATTTTCTCGCTTCTTCTCCTCCCTATCCGCGTGCCAACGCAGGAGCTTTACTACCTTAGGGTCCGCGAAATACAGCTGCAGACGAGGAGTGATCGGAAAGTACCACACCACTTTTCGAGGAGCTTTCTTCCTCTTCTTGTATCGAGTGACGCCGCACACCGGACATATGGTAGACTCCGTGTGCTCGTCCCGATAAATGATGCAATTGTTCATGCACACATGGTATTTCACGTGCGGTAAATCTAGAGGACACACGATTTTCTTCGCCTCCTCGAAACTGGTAGGGCACTTGTTCCCCTTGGGAAGACGTTCATGCCAGAATGACATGTTCTCGTCGAAGCATGCGTCGGTCATTTTGTGTTTTACCTTCATCTCGAGAGCATGAGCGTTACTTTCAAGCGTGTATCCTCGGGCCTGCATCCTTCATACAATGGAGTAACCGCGTCTATCTCCAGTTGATCCAGCTTGGCTTTCTCTCGGGCGGCAGCTCTTGCGTTATCCGTCTGCTTGAGAAGCAGCTCTTGAATATGAGGGTCCTGCACCCAGCCCATCGATGGTCCATCGTCGTCTGCTCCGCCGGCATCTTCATCTTCATGATCATGCCCTTCGTCTGCTCCGGCATCTTCCTCATCATCATGTCTGGCATCTTCTACATGATGACTGTGTACAGCATCACCGTCGTGATCATGTCCTGGAGATTCTTCGTCTTCTCGCCCGCCCGAGCCGCATTGGTTGTCTTGCTGCCCTTCCTCATTTCTTGCCCGGCCCCCATGGACGACTTCATATTCATCTTCATCACCTTGCCACCGATAGCCATCCATGAAAACACACAAGAGCAGGTGGTCCCGCACCTGCCCGGAATCCGGGTCCGCAATAAGGCTCTTCAGCTTGCATCTTCGACACGGACATCTTATCTCCATCTCATTCTTTTGAAGCATCTCGGCCTTCGTGGAGCTCAAAAACCTATTCACGATGCCTTCGGTCATCGTGCGGACTATGGTCGCCTGCGGGGTAGAGCAAAACGATATTTTAGAACCAAGAAAAAATTTGGCATGACTTTCCCTAAAAATAGGACCAAAAAGAATGCATAGTGCCAAAATTCTCGCCGAAACGGAAATGAATCAACATTCCGGCAAAATATTGGCAACTATCGGATTTCAAATACCGGTACCTGCAAACACAAACATATATGCAACACCACAAACATATGCAACACCACAAACATACATAGATCTAGGTAGGCCACAAAAAGTGCATGTGCACGTTGTTGGAGCGAGCTAGGGAGAAAAAAAGTAGATCTACAACATGAAGATAGCTTTCCCCTTACTTACCTATCAAAAAAGGTAATTTCACCACTTAATTTTGATGAATCTATGGTGCAAATGAGGTGAGGAGAAGGAGGCAACCGACAAGCTTGGAGAAGGAGGTGGAGGGAATGAAGTGGGGAAAGTGAGTGTGTAGGTGCGGCTGTCCAAAATATCTAGATGGTCCCAGGTTACTAATGGCGCACCACCCAGCCATGCGCCATTGGTAGCCCAACATACTAATGGCGCACCTGTTGGCCGTGCGCCATTAGTAGTTTTGCAATATATATATATATATATATATATATATATATATATATATATATATATATATATATATATATATACTAATGACGCACCATGGCATAGTGCACCATTACTAGTGTAAACTAGTAATGGCGCACTGTGCCACGGTGCGCCATTAGTAGTTTTGCAAAAAACAAGAATATAAAAATACAGTAGTGGCGCACTTATGGCTGGTGCGCCATTACTAGTTAGAACTAGTAATGACGCACTTTGCCTGGATGCGCCATTAGTATGTTTGGAAAAATGAAAAAAAAATTGTTACTAGTGGCACACCTTGTGTCTGGTGCGCCATTAGTGTCTTCCACACTAATGGCGCATCGGCACATGGTGCGCCATTAGTATATAGTAGTGGCGCACCACTTCTCTGGTGCGCCATTAGTGTCAATTTTATCTATAGCCCTTTTTTAGTAGTGACGGCCCAAAGGCCACCAGAGATGGGGCAAACCGGCGATGGCGCTGACGGGAGGAGGAGGAAACCCGACCGCCCTGGTTCTTTCCTTGGGGAGGAGGAATGAGTGTGTTTATCTTTAGCTTTATCCTAGCTTTGTCAAATAAGTAGCGATTTTAGTAGTTCCCAATATATTTTGGAACCTCAAAATGGAAACCAACATCATAACAGCAAGCAAAATGACCAAAGTTTGATAGGCAGTTGGGAGGAAGGTATCAAATCGGATGAGGGTCTCTAGGCTAGAAGGGGCGATGAAAAGAACATCCTATTTCAGTAGACAGTAGAAGAGAAACAAATACTAATTTTCCATTAGTGTTGCAAACTTATATATTCCTCGTACCACGATACTTCCTAATCTATCGATGCTCTTTAGTGTGTGTGTGGGTGGTGGTGGGGGCTATCACAACTTCTCAGTTGGCTCTCTTATTTTCGGCGATATTATGGCCCCCTGTAAACTTGTTTAGTTTCTCGTATGATATTCCCACCCTTGTGCCCATGGCTCAAACGGAGTTTTTTAGTCTGATGGTTAAAAGGAGTCATGGGAGAAATGGACAAAAGATTACGGAGTCTCAAAATAAAAAATTAAGAGGCAAGTAAGAAGGTTGTGGTAGTTTAAGGACTCCTGATACAATTTGCATTTTATTCATTACACACAAATGTAAGTTCGCTTTGAAAAGGGGATACATGAAGAACGTGGATTTCACTTGCCAACAAGGACCCAATAGATTATAGATGCACTTGTCGAAAAATGGTGCCAAAATAAAACACAATGACATGTCAACTGTCTCTTACAAGTTGAAAAAAGAAAACAAAATTATGTTTGACTCCCTCCCCTTCTAAATATAAGGATTTTAGAGATTTTAATTTGGACTACATACATAAGTATACAAACGTATTTTAGAGTTTAGATTCACTCATTTTACTACTTATGGCATCCATATTAAAATCTCTAAAAGGATTTATATTTAGAAGCAAATGGAGTAGCAAATAAATGTCTTTCTTGGATTCCTATAAACAGACTTTGATGACATGCAAACATTTTTCTTTTTTGCACATAAGAGTGTTTAGTTTTTCTATTTTCGGGAGAGTGTTTAGGTATTTCACATACATATAGGATTTGTGTAAGAGGTCGACACATAAACTTCCAAATCCAAAAACTCCCTCCGTTCCGTAATTCTTGTTGTGCTTTTAGGTCAAAACTAAAACTATGACAAGAATTATAGAATTGAGGCAGTATATAAGAGTGTTTAGGTATTTCACATAAGCAAGCACCAATATCATCAAACAACAGAACCCTTTGGTAGTTACAAATACTCAACCTTTTAACTTCTCACGTCCACACTCTGGCGGTGCTCTCGCGCTCGGCGTCACTATTATAGCTTAGAGATTGGAGCAGCTTTATTACATCGGGAAGAAAAGACACGGAATTCAAACTAGGGACATCATAATCATGTATGATATCTCTCAACAGATTCAGTTGTAGGCGTCGGGGTTGGCGATGAGGTAGGCCTCGGCGGCCTTGAAGATGGCGGTGACGGATTCCTTGGCCTTGGTGATTTCGTCATTCACCTCCACGCCTGGCAGCAGCTTGTACGTCGAGTCCACTTTCACGACGCTCCCGCCGTTGGCCGCCGGCTCCACCTTGATGTGTGACGTTGCGGTCTCGATGGCCGAGCCGATGCCGCCGCCCTCGATGAGGGTTGACTTGCATTCGCACTTCTCCTCGTCCAGGAACTCTAGCCTCTCCTTCATGACGCTAAAGGGCATGGCTGCATGATCAACTGCGTGTTATGCTTTCGCTTGACCATGTATAGATACACGCCGGATTTCTAGACTGAGGTGACACGCATGGGTTGTATGGGATTGTGATGCGTACGTACCTGAGGTAAAGTTGAACTGCCTGACGCTGCCGATGCCGCCTTCGCCGTTGACGGGATGGGCGCTGGCGACGATGTGGGGCGCGAGCTTGGGTGCCAGAGTGTGCCAGTCCATGACGCCGGCACGGAACAGGCGCGGTGCCGCGACTGAGGACTCAATCTCGTGGGTCCAGCTGTTGGTGGAGGCCATTGCTGCGGCGATCAACTAGTTAAGACGGGCAGGCGCGAAGGCTATGAGCTCAGTCAGAGCGTTGTGTTGCTAGTGCAAAGTAGTTGCAGTATGTTGCAGCGGCTGCTTGGTTGCCCAGAGCGTGCGCGGCGAGAGCTATAAATAGGTGTCCCGGAGCGCGGGGTTGGTGCCGGATGGGGTCTGGTGAGGTCGCTGGTCGCCGAGTATCCACGAGGGACAGCAGTTCAGACTTAATCATGCAGGCCGGGTTGGCATGGATGGCACCCCTCGTGGCCCTCGTCGTCAACGTTTATTGATTCTGGTGTGCAAAGAATGTGGTCCAGGGAGTAAAATACTGTAATGCCAAACGAAAATAATGATGACAGGTGTGGTTGGCATATGGCATGGTTGGTGTCTTGGCGGGAAAAGAAAAGGCCACTCTTTCAGTGGGCTACATGTCTGTACGTAAACTATTCTCGCGTGTTTTATTCAGAGTTTTTAAAACTATTTATTTATTAGGAGTTATTATTTGAGTACACCAGCTGTTATTTTGACCATCCTTGACACAATGTTCTGTGTATTTTCTTTACACCAAATTTCATTGGAATCGACTATCTTTCCGGAAATTCAATTTGGCTCACGGGAGCACATGCTCCCGGGCCCAAAAATAATTTGTCGAATGTGAAAAAAATCAAGACAAAATTTTTATGTGATCTTAGTCACATACAAATGCTACCTGCAGATTTTGAGGCAAAAAGTTAAGCATTTTGGCATGTGCAAAAAAAAAGACCAAATGTCATCCAAAAATGTGACCCCAAATTTGTTTTTTTCACCGACGAAACATTGCTGCTGCGTTTCACATGAAATTTGTCACATCTTCCAATGCATTGGTGCTTAGGTGAAATGCTAAGTGCATTAACAACCATAGTAACTAATCTTCTCAATACATAGGTGCTGAACTTTTGTATCTAAGCTCCTCTCATTTAATTGCTTAAAACCTAAATTCCTTCACGCATGGGTTGGTAGCCATTTTGCACAGTTTCACACGCTTATCATCGTTTCCTTTCGGGGTCAGCATAATGCTCTTTCTCCTCTTTAAGCGCTGAGGGAGTCCTGGATTAGGGGGTGTTCGGTTAGCCGGACTATACCTTCAGCCGGACTCCAGGACTATGAAGATACAAGATTGAAGACTTCGTCCTGTGTCCGGATGGGACTTTCCTTGGCGTGGAAGGCAAGCTTGGCGATGCAGATATTCAAGATCTCCTACCATTGTAACCGACTCTATGTAACCCTAACCCTATCCGGTGTCTATATAAACCGGGGGGTTGTAGTCCGTAGGCAATCAACTCCATATACAACAATCATACCATAGGCTAGCTTCTAGGGTTTAGCCTCCTTGATCTCGTGGTAGATCTACTCTTGTACTACCCATATCTTCAATATTAATCAAGCAGGACGTAGGGTTTTACCTCTATCAAGAGGGCCCGAACCTGGGTAAAACATCGTGTTCCCTGCCTCCTGTTACCATCCGGCCTAGACGCACAGTTCGGGACCCACTACCCGAGATCCGCCGGTTTTGACACCGACATTGGTGCTTTCATTGAGAGTTCCTCTGTGCCGTCACAATCAGGAAGGATGCCTCCTCCCGTCTTTAAAGACGGCGCCGTTGCTAAGGGAGCCTTGGCTGTCGGCCAAACCCTCCGGCTAGGTGGTTTCCTCATGACCGCCTGTTCGGCTGTTGCGCCGACGGTGACCTCTCGGGTCATCAAAAGCAACCTACACGTCAGCTCGGAGCTCGTCGAGCAGCTAGATCCAATGGAGCTCTCTTCCGTAAACAAGCTCTTGGATCGCATCGCCGCCGTGGGGGTCGCTACGGATTACGACCAGGTTGGGCTTAAACCCGATCTAAGAGAAATTAACTCTCCCCAAGTCACCCACCACGTTGCCGTGGTAGAGACGCAGTGCGGCGACCCTTCATCTATTTTAAGGACTAGCTACGTCCGAATTCCCGACCCCTCCAAGCCGGATACCCGCGGAGGGGGAGATGTAACTCAAGACCTGAGCTTAGGATCAGGCAACGGGCCAGATCCACTGGACAACATCCAAGAATCCGAACTTCAGAGTTCGGAAACTCTTCGGCCTCCGAATCTTGGATTGGGTGAGGTTTTAGATTCAACGACACCCGCCCACCCGATCATAAGAGATCTCTCCCAAATCAGGCAGAGGCCCAAGGAAACAGTACATCATTACTGGGCCAGATTCCAAGCAATACCCCATTACGGCGGATATCACGCTTTACTAGGGTGGGAAGCATTCACAATCTTCCAAGCAATACCCCATTACGGGTACATGAAGCTTAAGATGCTCGGACCGAATGGAATTATCACTCTAGCTATTGATCCGGACATAGCACTCCGCGCCGAAAACAAGACGGCCGCATTAGCCCTTGAGGCGCTATCCGAAGCCTTAGCGGCCGAGGAACTGACTGCGCTGCGCTCCACGGTTAACAGGGATGATGTGATACTCGATAAGAGATCCAAATCCACGTCCTTCAAGCCAGCTGACGAAATAGTCAAATTCCAGGTCCATCCAATGGACCCCAATAAAACAGCTTCCATCGGGGCACGACTGACCCCTGATGCAGACGCCGTACTGCGAGAGTTCCTACGAGAGAACTGGGACATCTTCGCCTGGCACCCTTCAGACATGCCAGGGATCCCAAGCAGGCTGGCCGAACACATCTTAAATATCCTAAAAGGATTTAAACCTATCAAACAAGCCCTTCGGCATTTTTCCGAACCCAAGAGACAGGCTATGGGAGAGGAGCTGGCCAAGCTATTAGAGGCCGGATTCATCAGAGACATAAAACATCCGGACTGGCTAGCAAACCTGGTGATGGTACCAAAGAAGGACAAATCCTGGCGCTTGTGTGTCGATTTTAAAGACCTTAACAAGGCTTGCCCAAAGGATCCCTTCCCCCTCCCCCGTATCGATCAAATTATCGATGCCACCGCAGGACACGATTTGTTGTGTTTCCTCGACGCATACTCCGGTTACCATCAAATCAAGATGGCAGAATCAGACCAAGCTGCAACAGCATTCATCACACCATACGGCCCATTCTGCTTCAACACAATGCCCTTTGGGCTGAAAAAAGCCGGCGCAACATATCAGCGCATTATCCAGACATGCCTAGCAAACCAGATCGGCAAAACAGTGGAGGTGTATGTGGATGATGTGGTCGTCAAATCAAGACATGTTGAATCCCTAGTAAATGACTTGAGGTTTACATTCGATAACCTCCGAAAATATGACATCAAGCTCAACCCAGAAAAATGCGTCTTCGGCATTCCAGCCGGAAAGCTCTTGGGCTTCATTGTATCCGGTAGAGGAATTGAAGCAAACCCAACCAAGATCCGAGCTTTGTCACAATTGGATGTCCCAAAGGACCTTAAACAAATACAAAAATTAACCGGATGCGTGGCGGCTTTAAGCCGCTTCATCTCCCGCTTGGGAGAAAAGGCACTACCCCTTTATCGCCTCCTTCGGCGCACCGAACACTTCGAGTGGACGGATGCCACCACGGCCGGACTTGATGAAATAAAAGCCATATTGGCAACAAACCCAGTCCTGGCCGCGCCAATCGCCGGCGAACCAATGTTATTGTACATTGCAGCAACACACCAAGTTGTCAGCGCAGTGCTCGTTGTCGAGCGGGAAACAGACGGACACAAATTCCCCCTTCAAAGGCCGGTCTACTATGTGTCCACTGTCCTCACTCAATGCAAATCACGGTACCCGCATTATCAAAAGATTGCATACGCGGTATTCATGGCATCCCGGAAGCTACGACACTACTTTCAAGAGTGTTCCATAACAGTAGCCTCGGAAGTGCCACTAAACAATATTATCAACAACCGCGATGCAACGGGCCGGATTGCAAAACGGGCCATCGAGCTTCTCCCGTTCGATATAACCTATAAGCCACAGCGAGCTATTAAATCGCAAGTTTTGGCCGACTTTGTGGCAGAATGGACGGAGGCCGAGCTCCCTAAAGAGTACGGCACATATTCAAACTGGATTATGCATTTCGACGGCTCCAAAATGTTGGCCGGACTGGGGGCCGACGTCGTCCTGACGTCCCCCACAGGAGACACAGTCCAATATGTGCTCCAGATCATGTACACGGATTCCAACAATGCAGCCAAATATGAGGCCCTCCTACATGGCCTCCGGATAGCAGTATCCATGGGTATCCAGCGCCTAGAGGTACGCGGGGATTCAAACCTCGCGATATCCCAAATAAATGGAGACTTCGACGCCATGGACCCAAAAATGGCAGCTTACCGCGACGCCGTCCTAAAAATGTCAGCTCGGTTTGAAGGGCTGGAGTTTCACCATATAGCCCGAGAAAACAATCAAGCGGCAGACGTCCTAGCACGCATTGGAGCAAAACGCGATGTAGTCCCCCAACGTCTTTTTGGAAAGATTGTTCAAGCCATCCGTAGAATGGGAGGGGGAACCCGCAAATAACAGCCCGAACCCAGCCGCACCACTCGACGCCGAACAATCTGACACAATTGGAGGCTCTGCCAACGAAATTACACCTTCAGCCCACGTAATAATGGTGGTTATCGCCCCGTGGACAGAACCATTCCTAGCCTACCTTACTAGGCAGGAACTCCCGGAGGACCAAAACGAGGCCCGCTGCATAGTGCGGCGATCTAAGGCCTACAGAGTCCATGAGGGAGAACTTTATAAGAAAAGCACTACTAGAGTCCTTCAAAGGTGCATCTCCGAAGAGGAAGGGCGGAACCTCCTGGCTGAAATTCATGCCAGACTCGGTGGTCACCACGCCGCTGCTCGGTCCCTTGTTAGCAAGGCTTTCCGTACAGGCTTTTACTGGCCGACGGCCCGAGCAGACGCTCAGGACCTAGTCCAACGATGCGCTGGTTGCCAACTTTTTGCCAACCAAAGCCATATGCCACCCACCGCACTCCAAACTATACCCATCACCTGGCCTTTTGCGGTCTGGGGGCTTGACATGGTCGGACCCCTTAAAGGTGGAACCCATAGAAAAAAATACTTACTGGTCATGGTGGATAAGTTCACCAAATGGATAGAAGCCAAGCCTGTTAAAACGGCAGAATCCGGACCTGTGATAGACTTCATATCCGTGGTTGTACACTGTTATGGCGTCCCCCACAGCATCATAACTGACAACGGTACAAACTTTACCGCCGACGAGGTAAAACTCTGGTGCAAAAACATGGGCATCAAGCTCGATTATGCTTCCGTCTATCACCCACAAACCAACGGCCAGGTCGAACGTGCAAATGGTCTTATCATGAGCGGCATTAAACCCAGACTGGTGCGGTACCTCAAGGAATCTAACACGCACTGGGTAGAGGAGCTCGACTCCGTGCTATGGGGGCTGCGGACCACGCCAAATCGCACCACCGGGTACACACCATTTTTTATGGTGTACGGCGCAGAAGCAGTTCTACCCTGCGACATAATTCATGACTCACCTAGAGTGCACATGTACGAAGAAAGAGAAGTCGTGCTCGATCGGCAGGACAACTTGGACGCCTTGGAGGAGGAGCGCGATGTGGCAAAAGCCCGTTCCGCATTTTATCAACAGCAGGCCCGAAGATATCAAAGCAGAGAAGTACGACCCAAAAATTACAATGTTGGCGAACTAGTTCTATGCCTGCCGGATAAGAAAAAGGACAAACTCAAGCCCAAGTGAAATGTTCCATTCATAATCGACCAAGTCCTGACTGGTGGGGTGTACCGCCTGCGAGATACATCGAACAACTGACTCGAGCCGAACCCGTGGAACGCCACCCGTCTCTGAAGATTCTATGCCTAGCACCGGACTCTGTGTTCGTCTCCTTCCTCTGTCCATCCCTTTTTGTATTTTTCAGTCTTACATTTCTCTCCTTCCCATTTTTTTCTTTATCTTTCATAGCCCTTAAAGGCTCATCTAGTGACGCGCCACTCGCGCTTATTAAACCTGGGGGCTTCTTTAACAGAAGCTTATTTATATGGGCTTCACGCCCAACACATGCGTCAAACTTCCGCATGTACCTTTTTCTTCACCATTATATGCATCGATATGACTTAAGTTTTGGCCAAGCTGGGTTGCCTGGCTCCTGTGCTTACCCCTACGTTCCCGATTGTTCGGCTAGGCGGCAAAGGGAGCACCTCTGCGATTGTTACTGCCGGGTCAGCCGAATGTGTACCTTAGACTGGGTGAAGCCGAAAGCTAGCGTTCTTAAGGGAATATTCGGTCGGTGAAATAAAAGATGATCTTTTTACTCATTTTATGCGCCCCCAGATGCTTTTTCTGCGTCTCTTCACGCAGTCCGGACATGCACCTTAGGGCATGCCTCCCAGCGAAAGGAACCCTTAACGGAACTATTCTCTCTGGAAGATGTTTCTTACTAACCATGTAATATAACATAACTAGTTGGGCACTTGTCTGATAAAGCACTGATGACCCCTACGCCTGGTCTCCATGCATACCCCGGTTCTTATATAACCGCTGGGGTATTCAGACACACTCCGGACCGTCAGGTCCCGAGGTTGAAGCAAAAATGTCGGCAACGACAAACAATCTACAATCCGGCTAGAAGGCATTACACATGTCAAATTCAAAATTACACAGTCATTCTGACTGATTGTATTCCTCTTCTATACCATCTAACAGGCTTTCTAATTTACAGTCCTGCTGAGAATACTTCACGGCCAACTCTACTTGGCCGTATACTAAGCTTACAGGAATCTCCTTCCCGTCAGGCCCCACTGGTCCGACCTCGGCCATAAGGCTTGGGCAATACCCCGCATCGCCTGCCGAATTCGCTCGTGTAGTTGCAAGAGTTCGGGAAGAAGGTCACCCGTAGAACCGGGCATCTCCTCTGTAGGGCGACCTGTGAGCATACCTACAGACATTACTCTGTTAGTCGACTTCCTCGCCGAAGTCTTTTTTCAAAGTTCGTTCAAGCACTTACTAAAAATGCCGCGTTGAAGCCGCTGATTCTCCTTCGTGGAGTCTGACAGCTGGCCACGAACATCTTTAAGTTCGACGTCCAACTTGGTGTTGGCATCCTGAAGCTCATTCTTCTCTCGCCTCACCTTTGTCAACATACTCTCACCGGCCTTTAGCCGGCGTAAGAGTTGTTGCTTATCCGGATCGAGTCCAGCGCCATCTGCAATATGATTTGTCATATTTGCACCCACACCGCACAATACTAATCTTTCGAAGTGTATCTTACCTGAGGGGGTCTCTTTGGGCTCCCCTGATGCGGCTAGTGCGGCCTCTAGTTGGGCCTTGCACTTTTCCAGCTCCTCGGACAGTACGGTATTCTTCTCTGTAAGAAGCTGCATATTAAATGATCCTTAAATCAGTTGCTCTAACTGCTTCAAGTCTTGGGGGCTACTGGCGTATATATATTTAACCAAAAATTTCTTACCCATATGTCTTTTACATACTGCTCCGTGGCTCTGGCTAAACCATTTTGAGCGGCACGGAGGTACGCATCTCCCGAATTAAAGGCATCTAAAGCCTCTTGGGAGAAACAAGCGTCGCGTAGAATTGCCCGGCGACGCCTGTGGTTCATGGCACTCTCCACTTCAGAATTTGTGGCAGACAGCCTGTCCGCATCCTCTGTCGAAGGAGCGTCCGGTGCGCGCCTTGTGCTCGTCTTCGCTTCCTGGCCAGACGTTGGACCTGGCTGGTGGAGGCGCGATTCGCAACCTCTCCGGATATAGTCCGGCGAGGTCTCTTCGTTCTGAAGATAGCACGAACGTTAATATTGAAGGAAATATGCCCTAGAGGCAATAATAAAGTTATTATTTATTTCCTTATTTCATGATGAATGTTTATTATTCATGCTAGAATTGTATTAACCGGAAACATAATACATGTGTGAATACATAGACAACCATAGCGTCACTAGTACGCCTCTACTTGACTAGCTCGCTAATCAAAGATGGTTATGTTTCCTAACCATGAACAAAGTGTTGTTATTTGATTAACCAAGTCACATCATTACTTGAATGATCTGATTGACATGACCCATTCCATTAGCTTAGCACCCGATCGTTTAGTATGTTGCTATTGCTTTCTTCATGACTTATACATGTTCCTATAACTATGAGATTATGCAACTCCCATTTACCGGAGGAACACTTTGGGTACTACCAAACGTCACAACGTAACTGGGTGATTATAAAGGAGTACTACAGGTGTCTCCAAAGGTACATGTTGGGTTGGCGTATTTCGAGATTAGGTTTTGTCACTCCGATTGTCGGAGAGGTATCTCTGGGCCCTCTCGGTAATGCACATCACATAAGCCTTGCAAGCATTGCAACTAATGAGTTAGTTGCGGGATGATGTATTTACAGAACGAGTAAAGAGACTTGCCGTTAACGAGATTGAACTAGGTATTGGATACCGACGATCGAATCTCGGGCAAGTAACATACCGATGACAAAGGGAACAACGTATGTTGTTATGCGGTCTGACCGATAAAGATCTTCGTAGAATATGTAGGAGCCAATATGGGCATCCAGGTCCCGCTATTGGTTATTGACCGGAGACGTGTCTCGGTCATGTCTACATTGTTCCCGAACCCGCAGGGTCCGCACGCTTAAGGTTACGATGACAGTTATATTATGAGTTTATGCATTTTGATATACCGAAGGTTGTTCGGAGTCCCGGATGTGATCACGGACATGACGAGGAGTCTCGAAATGGTCGAGACATAACGATTGATATATTGGAAGCCTATGTTTGGATATCGGAAGTGTTCCGGGTGAAATCGGGATTTTACCGGAGTACCGGGAGGTTACTGGAACCCCCCGGGAGCTATATGGGCCTTAGTGGGCTTTAGTGGAAAGGAGAAAGGGGAAGCCCAAGGTGGCTGTGCGCCTCCCCCCTTCCCCTAGTCCTATTAGGACTAGGAGAGGTGGCCGGCCCCCTCTCTCTCTTTCCCCCCTCAAGGAGTCCTATTCCA
>NC_041382.1:719834668-719846583 GCF_002162155.2 Triticum dicoccoides | reverse complement strand
TACTCCCAGAGGGAGTAGGACTCTCCTGGCGCGCCACACCTTGGCCGGCCAGCCTCCCCCCTCTAGTCCTTTATATACTGAGGCAGAGGCACCCCAGAAACACACAAGTTGATCCACATGATCTATTCCTTAGCCGTGTGCGGTGCCCCCAGCCACCATAGTCCTCGATATTACTGTAGCGGAGTTTAGGCGAAGCCCTGCTGCTGTAGTGCATCAAGATCGTCACCACGCTGTCATGCTGACAGAACTCTTCCCTGACACTTTGCTGGATCGGAGTCCGGGGATCGTCATCGAGCTGAGCGTGTGCTTGAACTCGGAGGTGCCATAGTTTCGGTGCTTGATCGGTTGGATTGTGAAGACGTACGACTACTTCCTCTACGTTGTGTCAACGCTTCCGCAGTCGGTCTGCGTGGGTACATAGACATCACTCTCCCCTCTCGTTGCTATGCATCACATGATCTTGCGTGTGCGTAGGAATTTTTTTGAAATTACTACGAAACCCTACAGTGGCATCCGAGCCTAGGTTATTTATGTTGATGTTATATGCACGAGTAGAACACAAGTGAGTTGTGGGCGATATAAGTCATACTGCCTACCAGCATGTCATACTGCCTACCAGCATGTCATACTTTGGTTCAGCGGCATTGTTGGACGAGACGACCCGGACCAACATTACGCGTACGCTTACGCGAGACCGGTTCCCCCGACGTGCTTTGCACATAGGTGGCTTGCGGGCGACTGTCTCTCCAACTTTAGTTGAACCAAGTATGGCTACGCCCGGTCCTTGCGAAGGTTAAAAAAGAGTCTATTTGACAAACTATCATTGTGTTTTTGATGCGTAGGTGAGATTGGTTCTTGCTTAGGCCCGTAGCAGCCACGTAAAACTTGCAACAACAAAGTAGAGGACGTCTAACTTGTTTTTGCAGGGAATGTTGTGATGTGATATGGTCAAGACATGATGCTGAATTTTATTGTATGAGATGATCATGTTTTGTAACCGAGTTATCGGCAACTGGCAGGAGCCATATGGTTGTCGCTTTATTGTATGCAATGCAATCGCGATGTAATGCTTTACTTTATCACTAAGCGGTAGCGATAGTCGTGGAAGCATGATATTGGCGAGACGACAATGATGCTACGATGGAGATCAAGGTGTCGCGCCGGTGACAATGGTGATCATGACGGTGCTTCGGAGATGGAGATCATAGGCACAAGATGATGATGGCCATATCATATCACTTATATTGATTGCATGTGATGTTTATCTTTTATGCATCTTATCTTGCTTTGATTGACGGTAGCATTATAAGATGATCTCTCACTAAATTATCAAGAAGTGTTCTCCCTGAGTATGCACCGTTGCGAAAGTTCTTCGTGCTGAGACACCACGTGATGATCGGGTGTGATAGGTTCTATGTTCAAATACAACGGGTGCAAAATAGTTGCACACACGGAATACTCAGGTTATACTTGACGAGCCAAGCATATACAGATATGGCCTCGAAACACGGAGACCGAAAGGTCGAGCGTGAATCATATAGTAGATATGATCAACATAATGATGTTCACCAATGAAACTACTCCATCTCACGTGATGATCGGACATGGTTTAGTTGATTTGGATCACGTGATCACTTAGAAGATTAGAGGGATGTCTATCTAAGTGGGAGTTCTTAAGTAATATGATTAATTGAACTTAAATTTATCATGAACTTAATCCTGGTAGTATTAGCATATCTATGTTGTAGATCAATAACTCGCGTTGTTGCTTTCATATGTTTATTTTGATATGTTCCTAGAGAAAATTGTGTTGAAAGATGTTAGTAGCAATGATGCGGATTGGATCCGTGATCTGAGGTTTATCCTCATTGTTGCACTGAAGAATTATGTCCTTGATGCACCTCTAGGTGACGGACCTATTGCAGGAGCAGATGCAGACGTTATGAACGTTTGGCTAGCTCAATATGATGACTACTTGATAGTTTAGTGCACCATGCTTAATGGCTTAGAATCGGGACTTCAAAGACGTTTTGAACGTCATGGAGCATATGAGATGTTCCAGGAGTTGAAGTTAATATTTCAAGCAAATACCCGAGTTGAGAGATATGAAGTCTCTAACAAGTTCTATAGCTAAAAGATGGAGGAGAATTGCTCAACTAGTGAGCATGTGCCCAGATAGTCTGGGTACTACAATCGCTTGAATCAAGTGGGAGTTAATCTTCCAGATAAGATAGTGATTGACAGAATTCTCTAGTCACCATCACCAAGTAAGTAGAACTTCGTGATGAACTATAATATGCAAGGGATAACGGAAACAACTCCCAAGCTCTTCGTGATGCTGAAATCAATGAAGGTAGAAATCAAGAAAAACATCAAGTGTTGATGGTTGACAAGATCACTAGTTTCAAGAAAAGGGCATAGGGAAGAAGGGGAACTTCAAGAAGAACGGCAAGCAAGTTGCTGCTCACGTGAAGAAGCCCAAGTTTGGTCCTAAGCCTGAGACTAAGTGCTTCTACTGCAAAGGGACTGGTCACTGGAAGCGGAACTACCCCAAGTGATTGGCGGATAAGAAGGATGGCAAAGTGAACATAAGTATATTTGATATACATGTTATTGATGTGTACTTTACTAGTGTTTATAGCAAACCCTCAGTATTTGATACTAGTTCAGTTGCTAAGATTAGTAACTCGAAACGGGAGTTGCAGAATAAACAGAGACTAGTTAAGGGTGAAGTGACGATGTGTGTTGGAAGTGGTTCCAAGATTGATATGATCATCATCGCACACTCCCTATAATTTCGAGATTAGTGTTGAACCTAAATAAGTGTTATTTGGTGTTTGCGTTGAGCATGAATATGATTTGATCATGTTTATTGTAATACGGTTATTCATTCAAAGAGAATAAATTGTTGTTCTGTTTATATGAATAAAACCTTATATGGTTACACACCCAATGAAAATAGTTCGTTGGATCTCGATCGTAGTGATACACATAATCATAATATTGAAACCAAAAGATGCAAAGTTAATAATGATAGTGCAACTTATTTGTAGCACTGCCGTTTAGGTCATATTGGTGTAAAAGGCATGAAGAAACTCCATGCTGATGGGCTTTTGGAATCACTTGATTATGAATCAGTTGATGCTTGCGAACCATGCCTCATGGGCAAGATGACTAAGACTCTGTTCTTCGGAACAATAGAGCGAGCAACAAGATTTGTTGGATATCATACATACTGATGTATGTGGTCCGATGAATATTGAGGCTCGCGACAAGTATCATTATTTTCTGATCTTCACAGATGATTTGAGCAGATATGAGTATATCTACTTGATGAAACATAAGTCTGAAACATTTGAAAAGTTCAAAGAATTTCAGAGTGAAGTGAAAAATCATCGTAACAAGAAAATAAAGTTTCTACGATCTAATCGTAGAGAAGAGTATTTGAGTTACGAGTTTGGCCTTCAGTTAGAAACAATGTGAAATAGTTTCACTACTCATGCCACCTGGAACACCACAATGTAATGGTGTGTCCGAACGTCATAACCGTACTTTATTGGATATAGTGCAATCTATGATGTATCTTACCGATCTACCACTATCGTTTTGGGGTTATGCATTAGAGACAGCTGCATTCACGTTAAATAGGGCACCATCAAAATCCGTTGAGACGACGCCTTATGAACAGTGGTTTGGCAAGAAACCAAAGTTGTCGTTTCTGAAAGTTTGGGGCTGCGATGCTTATGTGAAAAAGCTTCAACCTGATAAGCTCGAACCCAAATTGGAGAAATGTGTCTTCATAGGATACCCAAAAGTTCCTGTTGGGTACACCTTCTATCACAGATCCGAAGGCAAGATTTTTTTGCTAAATTTGGAAACTTTCTGGAGAAGGAGTTTCTCTTGAAAGAAGTGAGTGGGAGGAAAGTAGAAAACTTGATAAGGTAATTGTACCTTCTCCTTTATTGGAAAGTAGTGCATCACAGAAATTTGTTCCTGTGACTCCTACACCAATTAGTGAGGAAGCTAATGATGATGATCATGAAACTTCAGATCAAGTTACTACCGAATCTCGTAGGTAAACCAGAGTGAGATCCGCACCAGAGTGGTACGGTAATCCTGTTCTGGAAGTCATGTTACTAGACCATGACGAACTTGCGAACTATGAGGAAGCGATGATGAGCCCAGATTCCGCAAAATGGTTTGAGGCCACGAAATCTGAGATATGATCCATGTATGAGAACAAAGTATGAACTTTGATGGATTTGCCCGATGATCGGCAAGCCATAGAAAATAAATGGATCTTCAAGAGGAAGACAGACGCTGGTAGTAGTGTTACTATCGACAAAGCTAGAATTGTCGCAAAAGATTTTCGACAAGTTCAAGGTGTTGACTACGATGAGATTTTCTCACTCGTATCTATGCTTAGGTCTGTCCGAATCATGTTAGCAATTGTCGCATTTTATGAAATCTGGCAAATGGATAAACAAAACTGCATTCCTTAATGGATTTACTAAAAATAGTTGTATACGATGCAACTAGAAGGTTTTGTCAAATCCGAAAGGTGCTAACAAAATGTGCAAGCTCCAGCGATCCATCTATGGACTGGTGCAAGCATCTCGGAGTTGGAATATACGCTTTGATGAGTTGATCAAAGCATGTAGTTTTATACAGACTTGCAGTGAAGCCTGTATTTACAAGAAAAGTGAGTGGGAGCACTACAACATTTCTGATAAGTATATGTGATTGACATATTGTTGATCGGAAATAATGTAGAATTATTCTGTAAAGCATAAAGGAGTGTTTGAAAGGAATTTTTCAAAGAAAAGACTTCGGTGAAGCTGCTTACATATTGAGTATCAAAATCTATAGAGATAGATCAAGACGCTTGATAAGTTTTTTCAATGAGTACATACCTTGACAATATTTTGAAGTAGTTCAAAAATGGAACAGTCAAAGAAAGAGTTCTTGGCTGTGTTACAAGGTATGAAATTGAGTAAAGACTCAAAGCCCGACCACGGCAGAAGATAGAAAGAGAATGAAAGTCATTTCCTATGCCTTGGCCATAGGTTCTATAAAGTATGTCATGCTGTGTACCAGATCTATTGTATACCCTGCACTGATTTGGCAAGGGAGTACAATAGTGATCTAGGAGTAGATCACTGGACAGCGGTCAGAATTATCCTTAGCAAAATAAGGATATGTTTCTTGATTATGGACGTGACAAAAGGGTTCGTCGTAAACGGTTACGTCGATTCAAGTTTTTGACACTGATCCGGATGATTCTAAGTCTCAATCTGGATACATATTGAAAGTGGGAGCAATTAGCTAGAGTAGCTCCGTGCAGAGCATTGTAGACATAGAATTTTGCAAAATACATACGGATCTGAATTTGGCAGGCCCGTTGACTAAGATTCTCTCACAAGCAAAACATGATCACACCTTAGTACTCTTTGGGTGTTAATCACATAGCGATGTGAACTAGATTACCGAATCTAGTAAACCCTTTGGGTGTTGGTCACATGACGATGTGAACTATGGGTGTTAATCACATGATGATGTGAACTATCGATGTTAATCACATGGTGATGTGATCTAGATTATTGACTCTAGTGCAAGTGGGAGACTGAAGGAAATATGCCCTAGAGGCAATAATAAAGTTATTGTTTATTTCCTTATTTATGATGAATGTTTATTATTCATGCTAGAATTGTATTAACCGGAAACATAATACATGTGTGAATACATAGACAACCAGAGTGTCACTAGTACGCCTCTACTTGACTAGCTCGCTAATCAAAGATGGTTATGTTTCCTAACCATGAACAAAGTGTTGTTATTTGATTAACCAGGTCACATCATTACTTGAATGATCTGATTGACATGACCCATTCCATTAGCTTAGCACCCGATCGTTTAGTATGTTGCTATTGCTTTCTTCATGACTTATACATGTTCCTATAACTATGAGATTATGCAACTCCCGTTTACCGGAGGAACACTTTGGGTACTACCAAACGTCACAACGTAACTGGGTGATTATAAAGGAGTACTACAGGTGTCTCCAAAGGTACATGTTGGGTTGGCGTATTTCGAGATTAGGTTTTGTCACTCCGATTGTCGGAGAGGTATCTCTGGGCCCTCTCGGTAATGCACATCACATAAGCCTTGCAAGCATTGCAACTAATGAGTTAGTTGCGGGATGATGTATTTACAGAACGAGTAAAGAGACTTGCCGTTAACGAGATTGAACTAGGTATTGGATACCGACGATCGAATCTCGGGCAAGTAACATACCGATGACAAAGGGAACAACGTATGTTGTTATGCGGTCTGACCGATAAAGATCTTCGTAGAATATGTAGGAGCCAATATGGGCATCCAGGTCCCGCTATTGGTTATTGACCGGAGACGTGTCTCGGTCATGTCTACATTGTTCTCGAACCCGTAGGGTCCGCACGCTTAAGGTTACGATGACAGTTATATTATGAGTTTATGCATTTTGATATACCGAAGTTTGTTCGGAGTCCCGGATGTGATCACGGACATGACGAGGAGTCTCTAAATGGTCGAGACATAAAGATTGATATATTGGAAGCCTATGTTTGGATATTGGAAGTGTTCCGGGTGAAATCAGGATTTTACCGGAGTACCGGGAGGTTACCGGAACCCCCCGGGAGCTATATGGGCCTTAGTGGGCTTTAGTGGAAAGGAGAAAGGGGCAGCCCAAGGTGGCTGTGCGCCTCCCCCCTTCCCCTAGTCCTATTAGGACTAGGAGAGGTGGCCGGCCCCCTCTCTCTCTTTGCCCCCTCAAGGAGTTCTATTCCAACTAGGATTGGGGGGGGGGGGGAGGAATCCTACTCCCAGAGGGAGTAGGACTCTCCTGGCGCGCCACACCTTGGCCGGCCAGCCTCCCCCCTCTAGTCCTTTATATACTGAGGCAGAGGCACCCCAGAAACACACAAGTTGATCCACGTGATCTATTCCTTAGCCGTGTGCGGTGCCCCCAGCTACCATAGTCCTCGATATTACTGTAGCAGAGTTTAGGCGAGGCCCTGCTGCTGTAGTGCATCAAGATCGTCACCACGCCGTCGTGCTGATGGAACTCTTCCCCGACACTTTGCTGGATCGGAGTCCGGGGATCGTCATCGAGCTGAACGTGTGCTCGAACTCGGAGGTGCTGTAGTTTCGGTGCTTGATCGGTTGGATCGTGAAGACGTACGATTACTTCCTCTATGTTGTGTCAACGCTTCCGCAGTCGGTCTGCGTGGGTACGTAGACATCACTCTCCCCTCTCAATGCTATGCATCACATGATCTTGCGTGTGCGTAGGAAATTTTTTGAAATTACTACGAAACCCTACAAATATGCCCTGACAGAATAACTCCAGGGAAACAAAGGGTGCACTATACCTTTGCGCCGACAATTCAGTCCGGACTACATTCCTTTTTTCCCCACGGGGCCCTGCGGCCCCTCATTGGCTAGCCGCCACAGGTTCGGCCTCCTGCCTCGGAAATCTCCCCTGCAAAACACGACTGTCGTCAGAAACACCGGGCTACATGCGGGTGGAATCTCTTTCAAGGGAATAAGACCCCAGTTTCTGTCACCTGGGAGGCCGGGATTAACCCTGGGTAGTCCGCCGTAATGGCTACCAAGGTATTGTCCTTGCTTAGCTGATGGAACACCCCGTCGATAAGCTCCACCGATATGTCCGGATCCTCTTCGGAGTCCGGATTGAGGGACCGTTCTAGGTCCTCGGGCTGTGGAGGGCGGCTGTTTATATCCTTTACCTCCTGTCGTAGTTCCTGCATTGAAGTTGTTAGACTACCTATCTAACCATGGAGTACAAAACAAATGGGCAAGCGCAATTGTTCACTTACCCAACTTGGAGGATCGTACATACTGAATCCGTCCCGCAGGTTGACGCGGAGGAACTCCTCCTTTTCTCCCTTGTACAAAGAGGATAAGATCTTTACTAAGGCGGTGGCTGAGGCCGGCCCCTTACGACCGTAACGTGTGGCGTCATCCTCCCCATTGAAATCCCACATGGAGTGGCCTCTATATTGAGGCGGCTGCACCCCCCGCATAATGCATGCGACCATGACTCCGATCATGGTTAGTCCGGAATGAGCCAACAGTCTTATCCGGCCCATCAGGTAAAGGACGTCTCTGTCGCTTTCTCTCTAAGAGCTCCACGGATGCCAGCTCAAGCGTTTCTTCAATGGAGGGAGACCAACCCGGATAGGGTCCGGTAGCGGGACGTCATCTATGTAAAACCATTCCGAAGGCCAGTCCTCGGACGCCTTCTTTGGGGTTCCGGATAGGTATCCGGTCCCGGCGATGCGCCATACTTCGGCTCCGCCCACCTGGTATATGGACCCCTCTTGAGAACGGGGCACCAGGCAGAATAACCTCTTCCACAGCGCCAAATGAGCCTCAACGCCTAAAAATAGCTCGCAAAGGGCGACAAAACCCGCAATATGCAATACGGAGGCGGGCATGAGATTGTGCAGCTGGAGGCCGTAGAACTCCAGAAGCCCGCGGAGAAATGGATGAATTGGAAATCCCAGTCCCCTTATTAGATTGGGGACGAGGCACACCCGCTCTCCTTCAGAAGGATTGGGGGTGCTCTCCGCTTGTTTTCCGCCATTGTAGGTGTCGAGACCGGCTCGGACCGGGACCATGTATGCCTGAGGGAGAAATCCCTTGGCCAGAAGCGACACTAACTCGCTATGCGGGATGGTGCAACTCTCCCAGTCCCCGGGTTTGGGACCGGAGGGGCGAGGGGAGGAGCTGCGACGGCTGGTCATGTTGGAATGGACCTTTGCTGGAAGCGCTCCGATGATAACTCACGGAAAGGAGAAGATGTGGTTTGGACCTAAATCCCCATCCCGTTAAATAGGCGGCTCATTTATACGGCTAGGGGTGTGGATGTAAAAACGCCCCGGCTTTTCGCATTCGTTTGACACATGGAAGACGACCATTATTGGGCGTGGAAGCCGAGGAGCACTACATTACAAAAATTGGACATTATTCCTACAGGTACACAAGATTTGGAGAAGAACCCGCCTTGCAATGCCGAACATTCTGCGCGCCGGACTCATCGTCATTGAAGCCTGGTTCGGGGGCTACTGAGGGAGTCCTGGATTAGGGGGTGTTCGGGTAGCCGGACTATACCTTCAGCCGGACTCCAGGACTATGAAGATACAAGATTGAAAACTTCGTCCCGTGTCCGGATGGGACTTTCCTTGGCGTGGAAGGCAAGCTTGGCGATGCGGATATTCAAGATCTCCTACCATTGTAACCGACTCTATGTAACCCTAACCCTATCCAGTGTCTATATAAACCGGGGGGTTGTAGTCCGTAGGCAATCAACTCCATATACAACAATCATACCATAGGCTAGCTTCTAGGGTTTAGCCTCCTTGATCTCGTGGTAGATCTACTCTTGTACTACCCATATCATCAATATTAATCAAGCAGGACGTAGGGTTTTACCTCCATCAAGAGGGCCCGAACCTGGGTAAAACATCGTGTTCCCTGCCTCCTGTTACCATCCGGCCTAGACGCACAGTTCGGGACCCACTACCCAAGATCCGCCAGTTTTGACACCGACAAGTGCTTTGTCACATCATTTTTTTGCCTATGTGGTAGCCTTAGCACCAGCACACCTTGGAGTACTGGAAGGGACTAACAAACACATCTACAAAAAATAGTTTTTTTTTAATTTACTGTTCATCTGGGAGCATATGCTCCAGGGAGCCAAAACACCCCTCCCCTATCTTCCTATATATCCAGCAGATTGAACTTGTTGAATCCTAACGGGCATAGTTGCACTAAAGTTACATGCCCGCCCATATAGGGAGGTACCTAAATTATGACTCCAAATTTTGTGTGTGTGCTAAATGTGTACATGCTTTGTGCACTCGAATTATCCCACTGAATCTCTGAAGGAACATCCCTTATTCAGATTGATTATTCACGGAGAAACCACCATCGCCGATGGTCTTACCACCCGTCAAATGGTTTCTATCGGGGATGCGGGGATCAAGGCGGTTGTTGAATTTCTTGGAAGCAATTGTTGGAAATATGCCCTAGAGGCAATAATAATTATGTTATTATTTATTTCTAAATTTATAATTAATGTTTATATTCTATGATAAAATTGCTATGGTTCTCGAATTTGTGAAAACTAAGAGGTTCAGAGAAAAAAATCACATGCACTTGTAGGATTATAAACGGTAAAAATAAGGTTCCTAGTCTTGCCGTTAGGACTAGCTCAAGTGTTGCATGATGATTTTGTTTTCCTGATCATGGTTATAGTTAAGTGTAACGATGATTTCAACAATATCGAGGGCACAATGTTGGAGGAACACTTGTGTTGAATTGACCCAAGTTGTATGTTATACTTCCAGATAATTTTGTCACAGGTTTATAGTCCATAACATAGAAAGTTAACATATGCACAATTTTTTAGACCATGAGAACATTGAGTCACTTCATACTGGATGATGCACTTTGGGGTTGGTCCAACGTCAACCATAACAGGGTGATCATAACAACAATTTACATGTTCATAGGAAACGTATGGCAAGGGACTAGATAGCTCGAGACTAGGATTTTCTCCTCATGCGATGAAAAGATATTCTTAAGGCCCTCTTAGTGTGACAGAATCCATCAACATCTGGCCAGACACAACGTGAATTGATCACGGGGATGCGGGAACACGAGAACGAGAAAAGACAAGAAAACCGATAACAAGGAGACTGACATATAGTGCCAATGATTTTGACTCACAGGGATGCCGATATTTTTTTGAATAAAAAGGTAGAGCATTTTCTACCTTATGCATTCAAAATGGGTGAAAACCCGGATGACCATAGTCATTTACATGAAGGTGATGTTGACGCCACACAATTTGTACAGCATGCCATCACCAGGCCTATGCTAAGATACATAGTGCAGGATAGAAGAACGGGAGAGAACACATCTTGCTAACTAGGAGCAAAAGCAGTTGCCCAATCCCAAAGGCTCCGCCTAGTATGTTGTGGGGCACGCAGGCTCCATAGTCTGATCAGCTTAGTGACTCCATTGTATACCTGGCGCTCTTGCCAAAAAGATCCATCAAACACTTGTGCGTTCCTGGCATTCCAAAGTGTGACCGCACATGCCGCGAAGAGAATATGCCATAGCTTGCCGAGCAGTGCCCTTGGTTGTTCGGAGAATAGGAAAACTTCAGGTTCTGTAGAAGATGTGGGTAGCTCCTGCAGGCCTAAGTTGGACCATAGTGCTTGTGCTAGTTTGCATCGTAGTAAAATGTGGCTCATTGTCTCCGCAGCTGGGCATAGATCACAACCATTATGTGAAACAATTTTATCCCAATGCTTGCTTAACATATTATCTATGGTGCTGTGTCTGTCCCGGAGCGCAATCCACTGGAAGATGCGGTGTTTGTGGGGTATGATTCTGTCCCAAATGAAGCAGGCTGGCGTATAGTTTTTTCCTTGAAAGGTGAGAAACTTGTAGAAATAAGCAGTGCTAAGGCTCTTGTCATCAAGCAGAGGCGTTCTGGTGTCGGGCTTACCATCTCGACGGGTGTCAGTTTCCAATGGGCTGGCTCTCATGGCGGCCACTTGATTCGCCTCCTGATGGAAGACGGTGAACACAGTGCCAGTAGCACATCTGGCAAACTGGACAATAGTGATGCCGTGCCGTTCCGATAAGAGGCGCTTGAACCAAGGAAGGAAACTAGACATGGGCGGAGAGATGTTTACGAGGCAAATTTGGGCATTCTGGTCTGGAAGCAGTCGGTAGTGAACATCGAGAGAGGTGGGATGGCCTCGGACCACCGGCTCCATGGAGGCGAGATGCCCAGGCTTAGGAGGTAGAAGTGCTAGAGAGCAGGAGGAGGCAGTGGG
>NC_041382.1:719807598-719834404 GCF_002162155.2 Triticum dicoccoides | reverse complement strand
GGAGATGCATTAGGATAGAATGTGGCCCACCTGTCGGCAGGACCAACAGACAATGGGGTCTTTGCAATCCTTACGCTGGTGGCTGTAAGATAGGCACCTATAGCATCTAAGATGCAAATCCTCAGGCTTTGCAGATTGCTTTATTGCATTGGAGGCGACGCGCTGCGCTGAGCTTGCTTGATTCCCAGGCGCCGGACGTGACAGTAGGGCATGCAAGTAGGAATTATGGCGCAGGACAGACATGTCATTATGTTGGTTTTCGCGACAGCTAGCAGGGGCGTCCCGGATAGCCGAAAGGATCTCATCAGCGTGCCTGTAGGTCGGGCCATCGGGTTGGTCGGCATGCATGGCAGCTTGCGAGTGAATAGGATTTAAGACATGAGCATGATTACTATTGCATGGTGCATGCAGCCGCGGAGACTCTTCTTCCACAGGCCGCGGGAAAACCGGGCTAAGAGGATCTTTCACACTGAACGAGAGATTGGAGGAGCGTTGCACCGTGCCAGGGTAAGGTCCAAGTAGCAAAGGGGAAAGGGGGTGCATAGTGCACATCCTAGGTATGCGCCTCACATCCAGCCTGGCACGTTTACCGTTACTCAAGGAGACGGCCACGTGCATCGGCCCCCAAGTCCAGACATTTTTACGTATGATCTCCCATGCAACGCCTACATGGGCCACTTCAAATTCGAAATGGACAACGGCCAACGGCTGTACCCGGAAACCAGCCGGGTTGCCCCCAAACCAGTGGCAAAGGATTTTTGCGAGAAAGGCCGGCAAGAAGAACACACCTTCATCCAGAATGGCGGTGAGGGAGTCCTGGATTAGGGGGGTATCCGGACAGCCGGATTATATCCTTTGGCCGGACTGTTGGACTATGAAGATACAAGATTGAAGACTTTGTCCCGTGTCCGGATGGGACTCTCCTTGGCATGGAAGGCAAGCTTGGCAATACGGATATGCAGATCTCCTTCCTTGTAACCGACTCTGTGTAACCCTAGCCCCCTCCGGTTTCTATATAAACCGGAGGGTTTTAGTCCGTAGGACAACATACAATCATACCATAGGCTAGCTTCTAGGGTTTAGCCTCTCTGATCTCGTGGTAGATCTACTCTGGTACTACTCATATTATCAAGAATAATCAAGCAGGAAGTAGGGTTTTACCTCCATCAAGAGGGCTCGAACCTGGGTAAAACATTGTGTCCCCTGCCTCCTGTTACCATCCGCATTAGACGCACAGTTCGGGACCCCCTACCCGAGATCCGCCGGTTTTGACACCGACATTGGTGCTTTCATTGAGAGTTCCTCTGTGTTGTCATCATTAGGCTTGATGGCTCCTTCAATCGTCGATAGTGATGCAGTCCAGGGTGAGACTTTTCTCCCCGGACAGATCTTTGTATTCGGCGGCTTCGCACTGCGGGCCAACTCGCTTGGGCATCTGGAGCAGATTGAGAGTTACACCCCTGGCCACCAGGTCAGGTTTGGAAGCTTAAACTACATGGCCGATATCCGTGGAGACTTGATCTTCGATGGATTTGAGCCCCTGCCGAGTGCGCCACACGGTCACAATGAGCATGATTTAGCTCTACCATCGGACAGTGTTCAGGAGATCGCACCGGCAACCACTCGGACCCTCAATTCGGAGCCAATTGTGCCATCCATGGACGGGTGGATAGACCCCGCCACGGAGGCCGTATCCTCAGCGACGATCAAGCCGAGTATCGACCTTACCCTTCACGAGAGCCGTGACGCCAAACTGCCGGATTCTTCCCCGGCCATGAACTTTGTTGCCGTCCGGCCGCCCTTCTGATGCGCCAGGAGTCGGCGCGTCCGGCTTGTAGGTCTCCTTGGCCTTGTCGAGGGTGCGCCGGACGTCCGCCCACTTCTCGCACTTGTCAATGCGCTTGGAGACGTGGAGGTACTTGAATTTGGCGTCGATGTTGCTCTGCCGGTATAGGGTGAACATGCGCAGCAACTGCGCGGAGGGACAAACAGTTGGCTCGCGTACACGGCGAAGAGAGGCGGGAGGTCGGCGTGGCATACCTGATCCTCGATGCTGGCGCCGCTCTCCGGGCGATCCGCGACCTCCTCGACGACCCCATGCCATTTGTTGCACGCCCCAGGATACGCCCCTAATGGTTCGCCATCGCCTCGGAGCCGCGTTGCATGTAGACGCCTTTGAAGTAGGGGTCGACGAGCTTGCGCTCGTCGAATTCGGCCTTGATGCGGTCCCAGTACGTGTCGATGCTCTGGTTCGTGCCAATGGTCGGGTCGAGGCAGACGACTTTCCATGCTTCGGCGAGGCATTCCTCCTTGGACGCCCACTTGATGCGCGTCTCACCTGTCCTGGCCGCCCGCTTCTTCTTGCGCCCCTTTGCCGTCGCAGGCGTCGGCTCCTCCTCCTCCTCCTCGATGTCCTCCTCCTTCTGCTCCTCCTACTCGTCCTTGCCGTAGACGTAGCCGAGCTCGCCATCCATGCCGCCGCTGAGATCCACCACCTTGTCCTGGGTGACAAACCCGGGAGATGCGGCGGCCGCGGCCGAACCTGTCAAGATGATGTCGTCCATGTCAGCCTCGGTCTCGTCGGTGTCGCCGAGGTGCGAGAAGGGCAGCAGGCCACAGTGTAGCGGGGGCGTCGGGGAGGAAGCGTAGGCGGGCGGCGAGTATTTGTATGGAGGGTACTACATGCCGGCGAAGGCGGGAGAGGGCGTGCGCTGGGCCGGGTATCCATGGGGGAAGGTGACGTTTGGGTTGAACTCACCGTGCGCGTCCCCGTCGGCGTAGCCCGGCGAGGGCGATCCCCATGGTTGCGGATAGCCGACGCCTTGCTGGCCCCAGGGCGCGTACTGGGCGTGGCTTCCAGGTGGATTCATCATCCCGCGCGAGTCGCCTCGGCCTCGATTTGGTCCGCCGAGGCAGCCGCAGCCGCGCGCGCCGCGTTGTCGCAGGCCTTCTTGGCGATGGCCCTGTTCCACCGGTCGGCAGTGACAGCCTACCGCCGCTGAACTTCCGCCCTCCACTCGGTGTTTGACATGCCCGGTGGTTTGATCGACGGCGCCCTTGGCTTTCTCTGCTTTGGCTGGGCGACGGAGGCGGTCGTGGTTGCCGCCGCGCGGGGGGCGCCGTACTTCTTCGATGGCATGGCGGCCGGCTGGGAGGGAGGCGAGCGGGAGGGAGATTGGCGGGAGGAAGGAAGAGTACGAGAGGGAAGTGGGGAAAACGGGAGAAGAAACGGTGGGAAGAGGCGCTCGCCTCGCCGACAGGGCGGACCCACGCGCCCTTTTCGCTTGTGCCGACGCCCCAGGCCCCCGAGGAAGCAGGGTTCATCCTGGGTCCGCCGGCACCAGTTTCGCCCCGAGACGGAGAAAAACGGGCTTCTGAGGGTGCGACTGGGCCATTTTTTCGACGTTGGCGCGGCAAAATTGCCTGGAGAGGGCTTGTTGGCGCGCGGCTGGAGATACTCTTAGTAGCCACTGTCGACGATTTGACTGACATTCTCGACTTCGACTCCGAAGACATCGGCGGTATGGACGACGATGCAGGAGGCGAACAAGAACCACTGCCCACAGGGCACCGGACAGCCACCTCATCATATGATATGTATGGTGGACACACCCAAAGAAGGCAATGGCGATGGGACAGCGGAGGATGACCCCTCCAAGAAGCAACCCAAGCGCCGACGTCAGCGGCGCCGCTCTAAGTCTCGCCAAGGCAAAAGCGGTGATACCTGCACAGGAGATAATAGCACTCCGGACAGTGCCGAAGATGACAACAATCCCCTCCAGCAAGATTTAGAGCAGGAGAATGGAGAAGCCAGCCCTCCCGAGAGAGCAGCAGATGGAGAGGCGGGGGATGGTAATTACATGCCTCCCTCCGAAGACGAGGCAAGCCTTGACGATGACGAATTTGTCGTGCCCGAGGATCCAATCGAACAAGAGCGCTTCAATTGCCGGCTTATAGCCACGGAAAATAGCCTTAAAAAAGCAACAGCAGCTTCAAGCTGATCAAGATTTGCTAGCTGACAGATGGACTAATGTCCTTGCGGCCGAGGAATATAAACTCGAAAGACCCTCCAAGAGTTACCCAAAGCGCAGGTTGCTACCCCGACTAGAGGAGGAAGCACCAAAACCTATATCTCTAGCGTATGACGCGGCTGATCGGCCACCTCGTGGCCGCGACAGAGAGGCATTTTAGCCAAAAGCTCAGCCCGCACCCCGACGCCACTCAAATAAAAATGTCAAAGCACGGGGAAATACACCAGACCTGCGAGACATATTGGATGACAAAGCAAAACACGCAAGATCGATCTACGGATCACGAGGGCGCGCCACTATGCGAGACGATAACCGTCACGCCGGATACATTAAAAGTAAATCCGACCGAGCCGAACACAGTGGACAAGACTCATTTGAGCTGCGTCACGATATAGCCCAGTACAGAGGCGCTGTGCACCCCCTATGCTTCACAGACGAAGTAATGGATCACCAAATCCCAGAGGGTTTCAAACCCGTAAATATTGAATCATACGACGACACAACAGATCCTGCGGTATGGATCGAGGACTTCCTCCTGCACATCCACATGGCCCGCGGTGACGATCTACACGCCATCAAATACCTCCCACTCAAACTCAATGGACCAGCTCGGCATTGGCTCAACAGCCTGCCAGTAGAATCCATTGGCTGTTGGGAAGATCTGGAAGCCGCATTCCTCGATAACTTCCAGGGCACTTATGTGCAACCACCAGATGCCGATGACTTGAGCCACATAATTCAGTAGCCAGAGGAATCAACCAGGCAATTCTGGACACGGTTCCTGACAAAGAAAAATCAAATCGTCGACTGTCCGGATGCAGAGGCCCTAGTAGCTTTTAAGCACAACATCCGCGACGAGTGGCTCGCCCGACACCTTGGCCAGGAAAAGCCGAAATCTATGGCAGCCCTCACGACACTCATGACCCGCTTTTGCGCAGGAGATGATAGCTGGCTGGCTCACAACAACAACATATCAAAGAACCATGGTACTTCGGATACCAAGGATAGCAATAGCAGGTCACGTCGCAACAAACACAAGTGCCGCATCAACAGCGACAATACCGAGGATACGGCAGTCAATGCCGGATTCAAAGGCTCTAAACCCGGTCAGCGGAAAAAGCCATTCAAAAGAAGCACTCCGGGCCCGTCGAGTTTGGACCGTATACTCAATCGCTCGTGTCAAATACATGGCACCCCCGACAAGCCAGCCCACCACACTAACAGGGATTGTTGGGTGTTCAAGTAGGCCGGCAAGTTAAATGCCGAAAACAAAGATAAGGAGCTACATAGCGATGACGAGGAAGAGCCCCGGCAGCCGAACAACGGAGGACAGAAGAGGTTCCCCCCACAAGTGCGGACGGTGAACATGATATACGCAACCCACATCCCTAAGAGGGAGCGGAAGCGTGCGTTAAGAGATGTATATGTGTTGGAGCCAGTCGCCCCAAAGTTCAACCCATGGTCCTCCTGTCCGATCACCTTCGATCGCAGGGACCATCCCACTAGTATCCGTCATGGCGGATTCGCCGCACTGGTCCTAGACCCAATCATCGACGGATTTCACCTCACTCGAGTCCTTATGGACGGTGGCAGCAGCCTGAACCTGCTTTATTAGGACACAGTGCGCAAAATGGGTATAGACCCCTCAAGGATCAAACCCACAAAAACGACCTTCAAAGGCGTCATACCAGGTCTAGAGACCCATTGCACAGGCTCAGTCATACTAGAAGTGGTCTCCGGATCCCCGGATAACTTCTGAAGCGAGGAGTTAATCTTCGATATAGTCCCGTTCCACAGTGGCTATCATGCACTGCTCGGGCGAACCGCATTTGCGAGATTCAACGTGGTACCGCACTATGCATATCTCAAGCTCAAGATGCCAGGACCTCGGGGGTCATCATAGTCAATAGAAACACAGAGCGCTCTCTCCGCACGGAGGATCACACCGCGGCCCTCGAAGTAGAAGCCCAAAGCAGCCTCTTAAGGCAATCCACCAGTTCGGTGATTAAAGACCCGGACACCTTCAAGCGCGCCCGGAGTAATCGGCAACAAGACCGCCTGGCACATTCCGAGCTCGCATAGCAATGCGACCCCCACCCCAGTCCTAGCCAAACGGCGAAATCCGAGCCACGCATACATAATTATGCATTGAAAATACCATGGGCATAGATGGGGGGCACGACTATGACACGTCCCAAAACGTGGCTCAACCGCACGAGGGGCTTTCCGCCTTATTATTTTTTTCTCTCTTTCAGGACTTTACTCTCTGGAAACCCCGTCCGGCAGTATGATTGACGGACACACGATACAACAACCAAGGAGGCAGAAAGCTACGTCGCATCATGGAATTCCCAGGTGGTCTATGATAACGAGTGAAATACCTGCTTTAAATACCATTCCTCAGCTTGCCCTTGGAGGGGACATGTCAAATAGTCCTACTTTTTGCTTATCGCACTACTTGTATCATTCTGCTTCGATGCACCTTTTTGAATAAACAATGCATAGCACTAGACTATTATCGCATTCTCTATTCTTCTTATATATATATATTCATTCATGACATTCAACACCCATACACTCTGATATGGCCAATACGCCAAGGGCTTAAGCGTACCCCATAATACGGCGTGAGAAGTCCGAAAACTTTTGACAGTGCGGCACCCCGAACTTATAGCATTATATGCATCAGCTCCGAATCATGTCTTGGGTCAATAGTTGGGTTTGCCCGGCTCCCATGTTTTGGTACCTTACATTCCGCTGTATCGGCTAAGGTAGCATTGGGAGAACTACTGCGATTGTGCCCCAGTTCATCTGGGCAAGCACCTCAGTAGAGAAAACTAAAACTGACTGCCATGATAAGGCGAGAGCTGGTTGCTGTTCGAGAGGTCTCGAGTCCCTAAAGACTTATGTCGCTTAGAGCGAGGAGTCGGCTTTGTCCGGCTTAAGGCGTGTATAGCGCCCCGAATTCAGCCTTCCGAATACTAGGGGCTTCACCAAAATTTAAAATTGTAGACTTCTATGGCTAAGTGAGAGTGATAAAGCATTATAGTCTGATTGCCTTGTTCGTTGTGCTGAGCACCTCCCTCGAAGGACCCAACAATGGGAAAAAGAGTGATCAGGTTTATCCCGAACACCCCAGCACTCATGGCATAGGGGTAGAAGCCGACGACTGGCCATCTCTCAGATTTGATAAACAGCCGCACAGATGGTAATATTTTAAATTTAAACAAGCATTGCATAGTGCATATGAACAAGTTTTCATAGTACAGGATCACACGAGCAAGTTCATTCAAAAATTACAACCTTCGCACACTCATCCGCCACAAGACGGGCACCTTCTAGGACACCCTCATAATACATTTCGGGGTGGCGATGCTCCTTGCCCTGCGGCGGCCCCTCCTTCACCAGCTTCTCGGCGTCCATCTTGGCCTAGTGCACCTTCGCACGGGCAAAAGCCCGGTGTGCACCTTCGATATAGACGGACCGCTTTATGACTTCCAGCCATGGGCAGGCATCCACAAGCCGCCTCACCAGGCCAAAGTAGCTGTTGGGAAGGGAGTCGCCAGGCCACATCCGGACTATAAGGCCCCTCATGGCCTGTTCGGCCGCCTTGTGCAGCTCGACCAGTTGCTTCAGCTGGTCGCTCATAGGCATTGGGTGTTCGGTCCCAGTATACTGAGACCAGAAAAATTTCTCCGTCGAGCTTCCCTCCTCGGCCTGGTAATATTTCGCGGCATCCGACACGCTGCGGGGCAAATCTGCGAATGCTCCTGGAGAGCTCCGGACTCGGGTAAGTAATAAGTAATTTACTTTCACATGTTTGCTTTGCATATTGAATGCCTTACCCTCCGCTATCTTCCTCATTGCCTCAATCTCCTGGAGGGCCTTTTGGGCTTCAGCCTTGCATGCTTTGTGCTCTCGAGGGCCGCGGCAAGCTCGGACTCTCACGTCTTTGAGTCAAGCTTCAAAGCCTCGTGCTTCTTCACGAGAGCCTGGAGCTCTTGCTGCACCTCGCCCACCCGCACCTCTTGTTTTTCCCGCTCGGTGCGCTCCTTGGCCGCTTTGTTTTCGGCCTCGGGCAGTGCTCGCTTCAGTGTCGCCACTTCGGTCGTGGCCCCTAGCACATCCATGATGATCCTATCATTTTGTATATATATATATATATATATATATATATATATATATATATATATATATATATATATATATATATATATATATATAGTGACACTATTCTAATCCCAGGATCAAAATAACTATTTGGATCATGGCTGGCCCTATATAGGCCCGACTGGGTGTTTCCAAACTCCCGACAAACAAAAGAACCGGCCCACACAATTGTCTTCCACCTCCCGTTCCCCACATCTCCCACGGACGCAGATCCACCCCATGCGCCCCCACACGCGGACCGCTGGCGAACCACCGCCCCCGGCACATCGCGCCTCCCGGACGCCTCCTCCCGCAACCGCCGCAGCGGTTGCCTCCATCCCCAACCGCCGCTCGGACACCTCGCTCGGGATCCCGCCGCCACCCTGTGCGCCGATGAGCTTCAGGACCCCGCTGCCACACCACGCGTCGTCGGCCTCCCGAAACTCGCCACCACCTCGTGCGCCGCCGGCCTCCTCAAACCCACCGCCACCCAGTGCGCCGCCCTATGTCGCCACCACATCCCCGTGATACGCTATGCATAGCTCCATGCACCGCTTCCCTTTCCTCCCCCACAACTTGGCTGCAGCTTCCCCAAGCAGTTGCAGCCGGTGTGCTATCTGCCCCGCCGCTGCGACCTGCACCATCCACAAGCCGTCAGCCCCTCCATTTTGTGTGGGCAGTCCGCCATCTCGCTCGTGAGCAGTCCATGCGGATAGCCATCTCTCCTCGTCGTTCTTTTCTCCATCGCGGTTGTCGTCGGTTCATCTACACCGAGACCATCCTACCGCAACAGATGCGTTCGAGGACACCTACCTCCTCAGCGTGGAGGTTACCTACCAAGACGAGCATGTCCGCTCCATCCTGTGTGATGATGTAGCAGGTCAGACTCTGAAGAACTATGCAGGACAAACTCTGAAGAAGTAGCAGATCGACATATTCATCTTTCTCCAGCGGCGATGCTGGCCACCACCCCGTGAAGTACAGGGTTTACAAGGTCGAAGAGTTGGTCTGACCATGTTTGTCGGCCGCCTAAACCAGCTGTTAACATGATCTTCTCTAGCTCGGGTTGCTACATTCAGTTAACTAGTTTCGTATCCATGAGCAAAGACAAGTTACACTGAGCAGAGAGAGAACAAAAAATAAACGTGTGGTTGTGGTCTGTTCCAGGAGGTAAGATGGAGAGATAAGGACCGAAATGTGTGGTGTAAAAGCAACTACAGCTTTGTGTATAAAAAGAATATTGTATTTGTTTGAAAGGAACGTATGTGGTACTTCTAGTGCTACTTGTATCAAAGTGTTTTGACTGATGTGTGTTGATTTTACGAGAACAATGTACTAGTTAAAGTTTCCTTTTGAATAGTTTAGTTAAAGTTCTTTGGCTGATGGATGTTGATTTTACGAGAGTTACTACCAAACCCAACTAGTCACAAAATGACATTACAAATTTCACGCATTTATGAAAAACATAGTTCAAAGGACATTTAATAAAAAACAATAGTTTGGAGACATGAAATATGGAGATTTGGAAAAATTAGAACACTATAAAATATAAATAAATAAAGATGAAGTTCATTGTGAAAAAGCAAGGGAGGTCAAAAGCACTAAAATCTTCAAAATAGAACCTCTGAAGACATGTAACATCGAAAGTAAAAAATATATCTTCGGTGAAGTTGGAATGAGAAGCATAATTCTGAGTTTGAAAAATAAACAAAATAACTAATTTAAATGAAGTGTGTATCTTAAAAAACAAAATGAAAAACACTCTAAGTTCATGAATCTTTATTAAAAAGTCTATCTTTAGTTTTGGGCGAGTACGTCATCACATCGAGAAAAAGGCCAAGGTATATTATAAAAAGTCAAAGCAAGTATGATTTTAAGTTGTCTTTTACTGGTTGAGCATGATATATAAGAATTTTGATTTTTCAAACATTCATGATTACTTCGTGTGATTTGTAGTGCGGAACAGAAAAGATTCATGACTATATATGACTCGATGATGAAGTATATGGTGTCGATAGTCCAATCATTATGGATAAAAAATGAGTAGTTGAACAAAAAATTTAAGGTAAAAAAGTACAAGACTCAATGGAAAATTCGGAGAGGTACATGTACAAGAATCAAGAGAAGTCATAGTTGAGAAATCGAGAAGTTTGAATTTAAATAAAAGAGTAGTTCGATCGTGAAAAAAATGGATCTTTAGAAACGTAATAAAAATTCAGATTTTTCTGTTTCTGAAAAGAACCCAAGAAGTTCAATTAAACTAACAAATTAGTTCGATCTTAATAAATATTGCGATTTTTTCGTGTTCAAAAATAAAACCAAGAAGTTCAAATTAAAAATAACGAAGTAGTTTAATCTATATGAAAATAACGGATTTTCCTACTTCAAATAATAAAACCAAGAAGTTCAAGTTAAAATAGGTGGAGCGCTTCAATGTTTTAAAAAAACACAGATATTTTCACGTAACCGAGAGAAGTTTAGGTTGATAACCGCCAGAAGTTTACGTACTACATGGTGGGCATTCCGTATGAAAAAAGTGCAAAATTCTTATGAGAGAGCTTGAACAAAAATAAGTGACAGAAGTTCAAGGTGAAAATAGTGAGAAGTTCAACTATTACACGGAATAGAAAACAAAAATCTTAAAAGGTATGTTGCAAGAAGTTCCCGTACTCCTCCGTGCATGGTTTAGAATTTAATTGCGGGAAGTCCGACATCCAATTACATGTTTGAAGATGGCAAGAAATGACGTCCGACCTTCAATTGTATGTAATTCGACGTACACACTAAAATGTGACAGAAGTTCATAGTGAAGACAATGAGAAGTTCAAGTACTGTAAGGAATGCATTTAGGTGAGAAATGAAAGCATAGAAAAATAAAACCTTAAAAGTTTTGTTGAAAGAAGTTCAAGTACTATGTCTAGAGAAGTTCAAAAATTCTTGCGAGAGAGGTTCACCTTATATTTCCATGTTTGATTTTTTCCGTATAAAAATCAAATACAATTCTTTACTCAAAATATAAAAAGGTGAAGTTCATATTGAAATAACAGAGAAGTTCAGAGTTTATTAAACCTAGGATTTACCTGTTCAAAAAATGAAAACACAACACCATTTTTTGCACTTTTAAAAACAACTCATAAATGAAAAAATGGTTGATAGAAGTTCAAGTGCTCAGTGAGGAAAAGTTCAACAAATTCTTGTGAGAGAGGTTCACCGTGTATTTAGATGTCCAAAATACATAAAAAAATATGTTGTTTTTTGTGTTTTAAAACAATTCTCTCAAACTAGAGAGAAGTGCAAAGTGATAATAACCAGAAGTTCACGTACTACATGGTGTGTATTTCATATAATATAAAATAATAATAAAGTGAAACAGAGTGATGTTCAAACAGACATGCCCCAGAAGTTCAACTACTTCACGCGGTGCAAAAAGTAGCACGTCAAAAACAGAGTGAGTTTCAAACAGACATGCCCGACAAGTTCAACTACTTCATGCAGTGCGTTTCCTTTCGCAATGAAGGCAGAAATCATGATCTCGTCATTTCTCTAATTTACTTCAAAATGATAGGAATATCATTTGGGTAAGTTCAAGTTCTCAGTCGGAGAAAGTTAAAAAAAATATTGTGAGATAGGTTTGTACAAAAAGAATATCATTTGTGTACACACTGACGAAATGGATGAGAAAATTACAAACGAAAATATTTCACGGAAGTTCAACATGAAAACAACAAGAAGTTTGACTACTATAGTGAATGAAATTGAGATGAAAAACTTTTAAAATTGGCGCGAGTATGAAAAATGATCAACACGGGAAAGTTGCGTGTTTACAGCAGCTTTCCATCGGTATATCATTTGCTCAATTCCGGTGAGTGGATGGAGAGCTACGAGCAGTGGATGGAGAGCTATGGGCAAAAAAAGCACGTGAAAAACAGAGTGAAGTTCAAGTAGACATACCGAGAAGTTCAGGTTCTTCACGCGGTGCATTTTCGAAGAATCTGTTTCGCGATAAAGGCAGAACGAACGATCTCGTCATTTTTGAAATTACTTGAAAACGGCAAGGAATCATAGAAAACCATCAACATGAAAAAGTTTCGAATTTCCATAGCTTTTCAGCAGTATATTATTAGCCCCATTCCGATAAAGTTTGTAGAAATTACGGCAAAAATATGTTTTTAGCCATTTTCAAAACTGACATAAAACCGTAATGAATTAGGAAAAACAATATATACAAAAAAGTTTCGCATTTCTTCAAGCTTTCCAACACCATATCATTTGCTGCATTTGGACGTACTGTTAAAAAATTAGCTCGAAAATACAAACTTGGTGGAACTTGTACCGTTTTCTAAATTACTTTTAAACCGTTCAAAATTAGAAAAAACTTTTAACATGAAAAAGTAGCGCATTTTCATAAGCTTTCCAACGCCATATTATTTGCCTCGATTGGATTAGCTGTTTAGAAATAGCATCGAAAATACAAACTCGGGTGTTTCATTTGCGAAATTCTATGATTTTCCGAATTACTCTTTAACAATAGGGAATTAGAGAAAACTTTCAACATGTGGTAGGAGCGGTTTTTCAGCAGCTTTCCCACGCCATATTATTTGCCTCATTCTGATAAATGGTTTAAATTGCGGCCGAAAATACGATTCACGTGTTTTGTATGAAGAAAAAACGATTTTCAAAACTGCTCTTAAACCGCTTACATTTTGCCAAAAATTTAAATTGGGGCATGATACTGATGTCTATAGCTTTCCAATGGTATATCGCAAGCCCCATTTGGACACCTTTTAGCTGAAGTTCAACCTAGTACTCGGGGAAGGTCAGGCGCGGTACTCGGTAAGTTCATGTTGTGATCAGAATATTATTCTGATCCCGTGATCAGAATAGTATTTATATATATATATATATATATATATATATATATATATATATATATATATATATATATATATATATATATATATATAGTGTTACTATTCATCAGCCAGGGTGCAGAATAAGTTATTCTTCACTCGAGGTAATCTTACGATCATTTCATAATTAAATTATGTTTCAAATTCAAATAGTTACATTCCTATTGATTCACTACGTAAAATTTGACATACACATACAGACATACTTATATTAGACTCCTGTAGATATTATTTGATCCTCTATTCGGCTTTTCTTTGTGAACACCAAACAGAGCATCAGGGGCTACTTTTATGCGGTAATATTTTCCTATATTTAAAATACTTACCTTAAAGCCTGTTAGAAGGATGGCACAGGCTTCAGTCAGTCCGCTCTTGGCGGACTGAACCTTCTTGATCACCGCACTCATAATAGTGCGGTGCTCTTTGTCGATGGAAGCGCCGCGAAGCGCTCCCAGCAGGTTGTCCGGTGCCTTCTGATGGACAGAGGTCATCGGCACGGGCGGCTTGCCCCTCTTGGAAGGGGGCCGCCTGCCAGAGTCCGGAACCACTGGAGGTTCTGGCGCGGCGTTCGGCTGGGGGCCGAACTTGGAGCCCTAGGGAGTCTTGCTCCCTTCGCGCCTGGAGTCCGGAAGTTCATCTTGAGGCGCCTCCGGAACTACCTCCCCCCGGCTCGGTGCCCCTTGAGACAATACCTCGACATTGCCCGTAGGGCAAGGAGAGGAGGCGGTTGGAAGTGTATCACTATCCATATCCGACGAGTCCAAGGAACCGTCCGACGAGCATACGTCGATACGGGCTTGGGGCGAACCGCATAATCATATTCGATGTTAGGAGAAGCAGTGCAACAAAAGTATGCTATGAGTTACTTTGGTATCCGAATACTTACGACTTCGCTAGGGGCTTGGCCCTGAGTAGCCACTCGTCTTCGCCGTCGACGGCGGTGGTGGAGCAGTCCGGAAGGAGAGTCCTTCCCTTCTTGGACCCTTCGGCCTCCCCGGTTGGGGTGGCCTTCCTTTTCTTGTCTCCCCCGGCTGGAGGGGGAGAATCTACATCTTCCTTCTCCTCGTTTTCATAGGAGGAGTGTGTCTCGGAGTTATCGGACGATGTGTCCGATACCACCTGGCGCCGGGAACTCTTTCGGGTTCCCGTGGCCTTCTTCTTGGTCTTCTCCGGCACCTCATAAGGAGCCGGAGTCCGCATCTCCGTCAGGAGAGCGTCTGCAGGGTCTTCGGGCAGAGGGGCCGGACAGTTAATCTGCTCCGATGTCTCCACCCAGTCCTGTCAAAGGCATGGGAGCTCAGTCCCCGCACATGGTTAAAGCTATGGGAAATAAATACCCTACCAGATGTACAGAACTTACCAGATTCGCAGGGCGCTTCGCGCTTAGCTCGCGGCCCTCGGTAAGAGAAGGGGGGACCTCGACGCCCTTGAACAGCACCTTCCAGACGTTCTTATGCATCATGTCGAAGAGCTCGCGTAGAGTCTGGTGCTGGGCCGGGTCGAACTCCCATAAGTTGAAAGCCCGTTGTTGACACGAGAGGATCCGGCAGAAGAGCATGACCTGGACTATGTTGACAAGCTTAAGTTTCTTGCTTGTCATGTTCCGGATACACTTCTGGAGTCCGTCCAGCTCCACCGATGAGCCCCAAGACAGGCCCTTCTCCTTCCAGGAAGTGAGCTGCGTGGGGATTCCGGATCGAAACTCAGGGGCCGCCACCCAGTTGGTGTCACACGGCTCGATGATGTAGAACCACCCCGATTACCACCCCTTTATGGTCTCCACGAAGGAGCCCTCGAGCGGCCCCCCCGCATTCCGCTTGTTGGCCGCCTACTACCTTCGGCTTGATATTGAAGGTCTTCAGCCATAGGCCGAAGTGGGGCCAGATGCGGAGGAAAGCCTTGCACACGACGACGAACGCCGAGATGTTGAGGATGAAATTCAGGGCCAGATCATGAAAGTCCAGCCCATAATAGAACATGAGGCCGCGGACGAATGGATGGAGGGGAAACCCCAGTCCACGGACGAAGTGGGGGAGGAAAACCACCCTTTCGTGAGGTTCCAGGGTAGGGACGATCTGCCCCGCGGCTGGCAGCCGGTGCGCGATATCCGCGGCTAAGTATCCGGCTCCACGTAGTTTTTGATGTGACCCTCCGTGACGGAGGAGGCCATCCACTTGCCTCCCGCACCGGACATGTTTGGAGAGAGTTGAGGAGAAGGACGTGGACTTGGGCGCTGGAGCTCGAGTGCGCGAAAATGGATGAGCAAGGAGGAAGAAGGCGTGGGTAGAACAAAGTGAAACCTTATCCCTTTATAAGGGCGGACGAAACTATGCGCCCCCACCAGCCTGGTAAAACTTGCTTATCCCCAAGCACCATAATTGATGGAGCGGTTGGGTTACCCACGTCCATATTGATGGGAATCCCGTAATAAGGGGACACGATCTCTGCTTCGACAAGACGTGCCAAGGAAACTGCCTCACGAAACACGCTGAGATAGGTTATGAAAAACGATTCGAATAAAGACCTGGTTGTGGTGTGATGCCACGCTACAGGGTACGTCAGCAGATCAGATTTGTGGAAATATTATTCTCTCTACAGTGGTATGTGGAACTTGTTTTGCAGAGCCGGACACGATCCTTGTGTTCAAAATCTTCTATGAAGTATTCGGAGGAGGAACCCGCCTTGCAATGCCGAAGACAATCTGCGCGCCGGACTTATCGTCATTGAAGCCTGGTTTAGGGGCTACTGAGGGAGTCCTGACCCATGGATTAGGGAGTATCCGGAAAGCCGGATTATATCCTTTGGCCGGACTGTTGGACTATGAAGATACAAGATTGAAAACTTCGTCCTGTGTCCGGTGGGACTCTCCTTGGCGTGGAAGGCAAGCTTGGTAATACGGATATGCAGATCTCCTTCCTTGTAACCGACTCTGTGTAACCCTAGCCCCCTCCGGTGTCTATATAAACCGGAGGGTTTTAGTCCGTAGGACAACATACAATCATACCATAGGCTAGCTTGTAGGGTTTGGCCTCTCTGATCTCGTGATAGATCTACTCTTGTACTACTTATATTATCAAGAATAATCAAGCAGGGCGTAGGGTTTTACCTCCATCAAGAGGGCCCGAACCTGGGTAAAACATCGTGTCCCCTTCCTCCTATTACCATCCGCCTTAGATGCACAGTTCGGAACCCCCTACCCGAGATCCGCCGGTTTTGACACCGACAGGCGGCATGCAGCACGGCGGGGCATCTGGCTCCGGCAATGATCGAGACAGTACCATAGCTGTACCGCTCGAGCATGCAACTCTCAAAACGGGCCCCTCTTCGTCCGGTGGCTGCATGGCTTCTCTAAAGCCTACATCGTCAGGCATGTTCATATCTTCTAGAACTCGAGGACGAGCTAGGGCTCATCATGCATGCAAGGAAACAAACCTCCCCAAGGGCGTGAAAGAGCTGTTACTACAAGCTTAGTCGTACGGGGAGAGCAGGAAGCTAGGATCTAATCAAGTCTACAGAAGCAGTGGTTGTCATGCATCAAGAGAGGGAGCTCTTGGAATAAATAAATGAGCTGGAGAGAGTGTACTGACTACTAAGGGTGGGAGAACGAGCAGGGTGGATCAGAATGACTGCTAACAGCGGTGGACTTGGTGGACAACAGACGCGGCAAACTAGGGCAAAGAGCAAACCTGCTAGCCTCTCTGGCGTTTGGCCTACTTGGAGGAGCTAAACTGCAGAGCCGGTCGTGGACGATGATGATCACCAGCAACGGGAGGTCGGCTGTCGATGGCGGCCGTCGGCGACAGGGCGATCGTCGCTCGAGCAACAGCAAGGTCGTTGGCGGCGGCACGACAGGGTGGCCACTGGCGAGTGGTGTTGGGCGCCCTTGCCGCCGGGAAGGCGATGGCAGCAGGGCTCGATGGTGGCCGCTGGCGTCAGAGCGATCACCGGCGAGGTTGTGGGTTGCCGCCCTCACACTCACTCAGACCTGTGTGCAGGAGACATTTCGGGGGGGTATCCAGGATGCCGATATATCTGACCTGGATTTTTGTAAAGTATCATAAAGTAAAAGGAATAGAATATGGTAACCAAAGGTTCACTCCAATACAATTCGTGTGAGTATAGGGGTCAACATGGATGTCCACGGTTCGATTGCTAGAGCCAGGACTGGATCAATTGTTCGGCGTGGATGCCAAGGAGACTACTCTGGATCCGTACATCATGGTTTGTTTAGCGATGATGACAACACTGAGGTTCCACATAATTTTTGCATGCTTCGGCATTAAACCTTTTGGATTTGTCCGATGGGTCTTTTCGGGTTTCATCATTCCTTGCGAAGTTGGAGCTGGCGTGGTGGTTTTGCTGGTGAGAATGAAATATGAAGGTGCCCATATCGGGGGGCTAGGGCAGCGCATGCCTTGCATATTTCTCTTGTAAACCTTGTTGTCAAAGTTGGAGTACCTATTGTTGGCGCTACGGTGCTTGGAAAGATGTCGCGAGGATAGCATCGTTGGTGATTGTGTGTGGCAAAGTCGGACTAGCTGGATCAAAGGCGGTTGGTGATGACCTTGGTGCTTATGGGAAGTCTTGACGGTTGTTCTCTTATTACCGGCGTATCTGTAAGTTTGTGTCGGTAGTAATATTGGTCGGGGATTCCCTATTGGCAATTGTCATGCTACATGACGATCGGCCTTTGTGCGCATAATTTTGGTTTTCGCCTGATTTTACCCAAATTAACATGACAACTCTGTTCTATTAAATTAGTTGATTGAGGCCAAGGCCTCCGTGTAAAAAATCCAAAAGATAAACTATTTAGTTTCTATATGAGAAACTTTCGATCTATTCATAATCAATCATGAGTAAAGAGAACATCAGAGGTCAGAAAAATTATAAGAAAATTATCACCTAGGAACGACTACAAGCACTAGATCAAGCCAAAGGCACGACGCCGTCATCGCCCCTCCCTCACTTGAGTTTCGCAAATCTTGTTATAGTAGATAGCCAGGAAGTCATCGTGCTAAAACCCCAAAGGACCAACACACTATAATTTTTTACTAATGGCGCACCACGCAGTGCGCCATTAGTATATAACACCATGCGCCATTAGTATGCCTCCCAGGGGGCCATATTTAACCATGTGCTTTGGCATACTAATGGCGCACTGTGGGGTGATGCGCCATTAGTATCCTTTGGCGTACTAATGGCGCACTCTGTAGTGATGCGCCATTAGTATCCTTTGGCATACTAATGGCGCACCTTGAGGTGATGCGCCATTAGTATGAATACTAGGTTTTTTTTTCTTTTCTGATTTTTGCACAGGTTACAAAATATATTATTGGACAGAATATAGACAACAGTACACAGCAACAACAGATTCATCGAATACAGTAGAAGATTAGTCTCCGAATACAATTCATCATATTAGTCTCCGAATTCAAAAGACCGAACAAAGATAAAACATTACAAGTCTTGAGACCGCGAGTATCGAGTTTGTCTTCACATTACAAGTCGATATCGATCATCTAAACTACCATCACATAGAAGAGAGCTGCGGTCATCATGATAGCATCATCACAATGAAACTGGTCTTCATCCGGTTCCTCCAACGCTCCCTCCTCTCTCTCCCGCTAGATAGCGGGCGTATCTAGATTCCGCCTCCGCCCTAGTGGTGTACCCTTTGTAACTGTTACCGCTAAAACGGTGAACCTGTCTCCGACACTCCTTCCAGTCGTCATAGACTCCGGGAACCTTACCCTCGTACACGACATACGACGGCATCTCTATGCACAAGACAAACAATAGACCATACATAAGCAATATATAAGTATGCAACAAAAGGATCGAAAGAGAAAAGCAAGACATTAATAGCACGATTCATGGTCCTACTAATAAATAGCATCGATTACATCTAAGTTGAACGACTGTCCAAACCAAAGAGACATAAAATTCATTAAAGTTTAATTACAACATGAGCCAATCAATGTTTCAGAACTACACATCACTACTTTCGACTCGACTCATGGGACAGGAGCGTGGATGAAGCCGCCGTCTGTCGTGATGGTCATGAAATCGCGGGCGTTGTCAGCCTGCATTTGTAGCGTTCCGTCTATCTCACTGTTGGACGGTTGATATCTGAGGTAGAACTGCCCCGAGGTATGAAGGACATCTTGATGGATGATGTCCGTAAACTCCGACTGGATGCGAAAGAATTCTTGTCTGATGTCCGCGTCCTGGATTGCCGACAAGCTTGCGGCCCAATCTTTGAGATTATCTGGTAGCAGAAGGTGATGATGGTCCCTTACGATCGCCCACATGTGATGGAGGGCGTAGTAGGCATCCTTCTGACCGCCAGGTGGCTGCTTGACGCAGCAAAACTTAGTATTGTGGGCGAACACATGCTTGCCGTACTTATGAATTGCCCTGGTGAAGGTGCCTCCAGATTTGGCGTAGTCGGGGAGAACATCATCAAGAACTTTCTTGATATTTGTGTAGTCTATCTTGGAGCCATGGTTCGGGTCGAAATACGTGGTCATGGAATATTTCGGGCTTAAGAGGATGAGTGTGCAATGTGTGTCACTGCACATAACACAGAATGTTAGAAAAAAAAGAACGATCGAAATCTAAGAAATCATATGTTACGGGGCGGTTAAGGGATGACTTACTCGGGAAAGTAAGCCACAAGGAAGTTATCCTTATCTGGGTTTGCCAGAATGACGGCTTCGAGGTGTGAACTCGTGAATTGGCGGTCCCCGGCATTGCTCAAGAGCTTGGCACACATGTAGAAGGGGTCGACTATCACGATGTCCGGGGTCTTGTCTCTAATGATCCGCATCTCCATACTCAGCTAAAACAACCGAATGAAGGTGTAGTGCAGCGGATGAAGGTTAAACATAGCAAAGATGTCATCAAACCGCAGGACGATCGTACCCCCGACGGCGCCATCCACAAAGCCCTTGCCCTCTGGCACCTTGGCCACGAAAACCGGGTATGCCACATCATTCTCTCTGAGACGCCGCTTCTCCAAAGAAAGAACACTGTCGTGTAGACTCCGCATAGCACCGGTTGCAGCATTGAGCATATTTGTCGGTAGCATCGCCCTACCCACCACATGCACCCTCCTCGAGATATCCTTAGATGAAGGTGGCCCGTCCTGAGCACGGATCGTACTCGGTGTCGGCTGGCTCGCACCGGCGCCCTTTTAGTCTTTCGTTTTCGGCTCTTCTTCTTGATCTGCTGTAATGGGACCAAGTTCTGCTCATAGACCGCCTTCTTGAGCGTGTTGGGACTGATAATATTTCGCACCTCAGCTATCTGAGGCTCGGTGAAGGCGGCAGCTGGAGGCGTCTCCTAAGAATTGAACGCCAGACGACGCCTGTTGCAACTGGGTTTCTCTACCGTACCAGCTAGATCGCGGTCGTCTTGGTTGGGTTCTTGAGAAGGAGGCCCGCAGAACTCGTCACCGTACCCATGTTCGGCAAAGTACTTATCGACGTTGGTAAATGTACCGTCGTCGTCGTCCGGATCCTTGCGTCTTCGGGGTTCGGTTTCACCATCGAACAGATCCTTGCGTTTCCTCCATGGGTCATCATCGCGAAGCCACCTTCGATGTCCCATGAAGACGGTTTTCGAAGACCCGGGATCTCTATCTAGCTGGCGATACGTTGTGTCATCCATGCACCTGATGCATCCAAAAATTCCGTGGACCACCTGCCCCGCGAGATACCCGTAACCGAGATAGTCGTGCACCGTCGTGAGCAGTGCGGCTCTCATAGGGAAATATTCTTTCTCTGCGGCGTCCCACGTATTGGCTGTCATTTTCCACAGCATGTCTAGCTCCTCTTTCAGCAGCCCCAGATACAGATTGATGTCGTTCCCTAGTTGTTTCGGCCCTTCAATTAGCATACTCATGTGAATGTACTTCCTCTTCATGCATAACCAGGGGGGAAGGTTGTACATCCACACAAACACATGCCAGGTGCTATGTGTGCTTCTGTGGCTGCCAAACGGATTGACTCCATCGGTGCTCACGCCCAGCATGATGTTCCTTGGATCCTTCCCAAATTCTGGGTGTTCGAAGTTCAACGCTAGCCACTGGCTCCCATCCTTAGGGTGACTCAACATCTTGTCTTTTTATTTATCTCCGGATCATTTGCGTCATTTTCTCGCTTCTTCTCCTCCCTATCTGCGTGCCAACGCAGGAGCTTTGCTACCTTAGGGTCCGCGAAATACCGCTGCAGACGAGGAGTGATCAGAAAGTACCACAACACTTTTCGAGGAGCTTTCTTCCTCTTCTTGTATCGAGTGACGCCGCACACCGGACATATGGTAGACTCCGCGTGCTCGTCCCGATAAATGATGCAGTTGTTCATGCACACATGGTATTTCACACGCGGTAAATCCAGAGGACACACGATGTTCTTCGCCTCCTCGAAATTGGTAGGGCACTTGTTCCCCTTGGGAAGACGTTCATGCCAGAATGACATGTTCTCGTCGAAGCATGCGTCGGTCATTTTGTGTTTTACCTTCATCTCCAGAGCATGAGCGTTACTTTCAGGCGGGTATCCTCGGTCCTGCATCCTTCATACAATGGAGTAACCGCGTCTATCTCCAGTTGATCCAGCTTGGCTTTCTCTCGGGCGGCAGCTCTTGCATTATCCGTCTGCTTGAGAAGCAGCTCTTGAATATGAGGGTCCTGCACCCAGCCCATCGATGGTCCATCGTCGTCTGCTCCGCCGGCATCTTCATCTTCATGATCATGCCCTTCGTCTGCTCCGGCATCTTCCTCATCATCATATCCGGCATCTTCTACATGATGACTGTGTACAGCATCACCGTCGTGATCATGTCCTGGAGATTCTTTGTCTTCTCGCCTGCCCGAGCTGCGGTTGTTGTCTTGCTGCCCTTCCTCATTTCTTGTCCGGCCCCCATGGACGACTTCATAGTCATTTTCATCACCTTGCCACTGACAGTCATCCATGAAACCACGCAAGAGCAGGTGGTCCCGCACCTGCCCGGAATCCGGGTCCGCAATAAGGCTCTTCAGCTTGCATCTTCGACACGGACATCTTATCTCCATCTCATTCTTTTGAAGCATCTCGGCCTTCGCGGAGCTCAAAAACCTATTCACGATGCCTTCGGTCATCGTGCGGACCATGGTCTCCTGCGGGGTAGAGCAAAACGATATTTTAGAACCAAGAAAAAATTTGGCATGACTTTCCCTAAAAATAGGACCAAAAAGAATGCATAGTGCCAAAATTCTCGCCGAAACGGAAATGAATCAACATTCCGGCAAAATATTGGCAACTATCGCATTTCAAATACCGGTACCTGCAAACACAAATATATATGCAACACCACGAACATACATAGATCTAGCTAGGCCACAAAAAGTGCATGTGCACGTTGTTGGAGCGAGTTAGGGAGAAAAAAAGTAGATCTACAGCATGAAGATAGCTTTCCCCTTACTTACCTATCAAAAAAAAGGTAATTTCACCACTTAATTTTGATGAATCTATGGTGCAAATGAGGTGAGGAGAAGGAGGCAGCCGACAAGCTTGGAGAAGGAGGTGGAGGGAATAAAGTGGGGAAAGTGAGTGTGTAGGTGTGGCTGTCCAAAATATCTAGCTGGTCCCAGGTTACTAATGGCGCACCACCCAATCATGCGCCATTAGTAGCCCAACATACTAATGGCGCACCTGCTGGCCGTGCGCCATTAGTAGTTTTGCAAAAAAATAATATATATATATATACTAATGACGCACCGTGGCATAGTGCGCCATTACTAGTGTAAACTAGTAATGGCGCACTGTGCCACGGTGCGCCATTAGTAGTTTTGCAAAAAATAAGAATAAAAAAATACAGTAGTGGCGCACTCTATGGCTGGTGCGCCATTACTAGTTAGAACTAGTAATGGCGCACTTTGCCTGGATGCGCCATTAGTATGTTTGAAAAAATGAAAAAAAATTGTTACTAGTGGCACACCTTGTGTCTGGTGCACCATTAGTGTCTTCCACACTAATGGCGCATCAGCACATGGTGTGCCATTAGTAAATAGTAGTGGCACACCACTTTTCTGGTGCGCCATTAGTGTCAATTTTATCTATAGCCCTTTTTCTAGTAGTGACAGACCAAAGGCCATCAGAGATGGGGCAAACCGGCGATGGCGCTGACGGGAGGAGGAAACCCGATCGCCCTGGTTCTTTTCTTGGGGAGGAGGAATGAGTGTGTTTATCTTTAGCTTTATCCTAGCTTTGTCAAATAAGTAGCGATTTTAGTAGTTCCCAATATATTTTGGAACCTCAAAATGGAAACCAACATCATAACAGCAAGCAAAATGACCAAAGTTTGATAGGCAGTTGGGAGGAAGGTATCAAATCAGATGAGGGTCTCTAGGCTAGGAGGGGCGATGAACAGAACATCCTATTTCAGTTGACAGTAGAAGAGAAACAAATACTAATTTTCCATTAGTGTTGCAAACTTATATATTCCTCGTACCACGATACTTCCTAATCTATCGATGCTCTTTAGTGTGTGTGTGGGTGGTGATGGGGGCTATCACAACTTCTCAGTTGGCTCTCTTATTTTCGGCGATATTATGGGCCCCTGTAAACCTGTTTAGTTTCTCGTATGATATTCCTACCCTTGTGCCCATGGCTCAAACGGAATTTTTTAGTCTGATGGTTAAAAGGAGTCATGGGAGAAATGGACAAAAGATTACGGAGTCTCAAAATAAAAAAATAAAAAGGCAAGTAAGAAGGTTGTGGTAGTTTAAGGACTCCTCATACAATTTGCATTGTATTCATTACGCACAAATGTAAGTTCGCTTTGAAAAGGGGATACATGAAGAACGTGGATTTCACTTGCCAACAAGGACCCAATAGATTATAGATGCACTTGTCGAAAAATGGTGCCAAAATAAAACACAATGACATGTCAACTGTCTCTTACAACTTGAAAAGAGAAAACGAAATTATGTTCGACTCCCTCCCATTTTAAATATAAGGATTTTAGAGATTTTAATTTGGACTACATACATAAGTATACAAACGTATTTTAGAGTTTAGATTCACTCATTTTGCTACTTATGGTATCCATATTAAAATCTCTAAAAGGATTTATATTTAGAAGCAAATGGAGTAGCAAATAAATGTCTTTCTTGGATTCCTATAAACAGACTTTGATGACATGCAAACATTTTTCTTTTTTGCACATAAGAGTGTTTAGTTTTTCTATTTTCGGGAGAGTGTTTAGGTATTTCACATACATATAGGATTTGTGTAAGAGGTCGACACATAAACTTCCAAATCCAAAAACTCCCTCCGTTCCGTAATTCTTGTTGTGCTTTTAGGTCAAAACTAAAACTATGACAAGAATTATAGAATTGAGGCAGTATATAAGAGTGTTTAGGTATTTGACATAAGCAAGCACCAATATCATCAAACAACAGAACCCTTTGGTAGTTACAAATACTCAACCTTTTAACTTCTCACGTCCACACTCTGGCGGTGCTCTCGCGCTCGGCGTCACTATTATAGCTTAGAGATTGGAGCAGCTTTATTACATCAGGAAGAAAACACACGGAATTCAAACTAGGGACATCATAATCATGTATGATATCTCTCAACAGATTCAGTTGTAGGCGTCGGGGTTGGCGATGAGGTAGGCCTCGGCGGCCTTGAAGATGGCGGTGACGGATTCCTTGGCCTTGGTGATTTCGTCATTCACCTCCACGCCTGGCAGCAGCTTGTACGTCGAGTCCACTTTCACGATGCTCCCGCCGTTGGCCGCCGGCTCCATCTTGATGTGCGACGTTGCGGTCTCGATGGCCGAGCCGATGCCGCCGCCCTCGATGAGGGTTGACTTGCACTCGCACTTCTCCTCGTCCAGGAACTCTAGCCTCTCCTTCATGACGCTAAAGGGCATGGCTGCATGATCAACTGCGTGTTATGCTTTCGCTTGACCATGTATAGATACACGCCGGATTTCTAGACTGAGGTGACACGCATGGGTTGTATGGGATTGTGATGCGTACGTACCTGAGGTAAAGTTGAACTGCCTGACGCTGCCGATGCCGCCTTCGCCGTTGACGGGATGGGCGCTGGCGACGATGTGGGGCGCGAGCTTGGGTGCCAGAGTGTGCCAGTCCATGACGCCGGCACGGAACAGGCGCGGTGCCGCGACTGAGGACTCAATCTCGTGGGTCCAGCTGTTGGTGGAGGCCATTGCTGCGGCGATCAACTAGTTAAGACGGGCAGGCGCGAAGGCTATGAGGTCAGTCAGAGCGTTGTGTTGCTAGTGCAAAGTAGTTGCAGTATGTTGCAGCGGCTGCTTGGTTGCCCAGAGCGTGCGCGGCGAGAGCTATAAATAGGTGTCCCGGAGCGCGGGGTTGGTGCCGGATGGGGTCTGGTGAGGTCGCCGGTCGCCGAGTATCCACGAGGGACAGCAGTTCAGACTTAATCATGCAGGCCGGGTTGGCATGGATGGCACCCCTCGTGGCCCTCGTCGTCAACGTTTATTGATTCTGGTGTGCAAAGAATGTGGTCCAGGGAGTAAAATACTGTAATGCCAAACGAAAATAATGATGACAGGTGTGGTTGTCATATGGCATGGTTGGTGTCTTGGCGGGAAAAGAAAAGGCCACTCTTTCAGTGGGCTACATGTCTGTACGTAAACTATTCTCGCGTGTTTTATTCAGAGTTTTTAAAACTATTTATTTATTAGGAGTTATTATTTGAGTACACCAGCTGTTATTTTGACCATCCTTGACACAATGTTCTGTGTATTTTCTTTACACCAAATTTCATTGGAATCGACTATCTTTCCGGAAATTCAATTTGGCTCACGGGAGCACATGCTCCCGGGCCCAAAAATAATTTGTCGAATGTGAAAAAAATCAAGACAAAATTTTTATGTGATCTTAGTCACATACAAATGCTACCTGCAGATTTTGAGGCAAAAAGGTTAAGCATTTTGGCATGTGCAAAAAAAGAAGACCAAATGTCATCCAAAAATGTGACCCCAAATTTGTTTTTTTCACCGACGAAACATTGCTGCTGCGTTTCACATGAAATTTGTCACATCTTCCAATGCATTGGTGCTTAGGTGAAATGCTAAGTGCATTAACAACCATAGTAACTAATCTTCTCAATACATAGGTGCTGAACTTTTGTATCTAAGCTCCTCTCATTTAATTGCTTAAAACCTAAATTCCTTCACGCATGGGTTGGTAGCCATTTTGCACAGTTTCACACGCTTATCATCGTTTCCTTTCGGGGTCAGCATAATGCTCTTTCTCCTCTTTAAGTGCCGAGGGAGTCCTGGATTAGGGGGTGTTCGGGTAGCCGGACTATACCTTCAGCCGGACTCCACGACTATGAAGATACAAGATTGAAGACTTCGTCCCGTGTCCGGATGGGACTTTCCTTGGCGTGGAAGGCAAGCTTGGCGATGCGGATATTCAAGATCTCCTACCATTGTAACCGACTCTATGTAACCCTAACCGTATCCGGTGTCTATATAAACCGGGGGTTGTAGTCCGTAGGCAATCAACTCCATATACAACAATCATACCATAGGCTAACTTCTAGGGTTTAGCCTCCTTGATCTCGTGGTAGATCTACTCTTGTACTACCCATATCATCAATATTAATCAAGCAGGATGTAGGGTTTTACCTCCATCAAGAGGGCCCGAACCTGGGTAAAACATCGTGTTCCCTGCCT
>NC_041382.1:719806745-719807256 GCF_002162155.2 Triticum dicoccoides | reverse complement strand
TGTTACCATCCGGCCTAGACGCACAGTTCGGGACCCACTACCCGAGATCCGCCGGTTTTGACACCGACATTGGTGCTTTCATTGAGAGTTCCTCTGTGCCGTCACAATCAGGAAGGATGCCTCCTCCCGTCTTTAAAGACGGCGCCGTTGCTAAGGGAGCCTTGGCTGTCGGCCAAACCCTCCGGCTAGGTGGTTTCCTCATGACCGCCTGTTCGGCTGTTGCGCCGACGGTGACCTCTCGGGTCATCAAAAGCAACCTACACGTCAGCTCGGAGCTCGTCGAGCAGCTAGATCCAATGGAGCTCTCTTCCATAAACAAGCTCTTGGATCGCATCACCGCCCTGGGGGTCGCTATGGATTATGACCAGGTTGGGCTTAAACCCGATCTAAGAGAAATTAACTCTCCTCAAGTCACCCACCACATTGCCGTGGTAGAGACGCAGTGCGGCGACCCTTCATCTATTTTAAGGACTAGCTACGTCCGAATTCCCGACCCCTCCAAGCCGGATAC
>NC_041382.1:719803269-719806541 GCF_002162155.2 Triticum dicoccoides | reverse complement strand
GGGGGAGATGTAACTCAAGACCTGAGCTTAGGATCAGGCAACGGGCCAGATCCACTGGACAACATCCAAGAATCCGAACTTTAGAGTTCGAAAACTCTTCGGCCTCCGAATCTTGGATTGGGTGAGGTTTCAAATTCAACGACACCCACCCACCCGATCATAAGCGATCTCTCCCAAATCAGGCAGAGGCCCGAGGGACCAGTACATCATTACTGGGCCAGATTCCAAGCAATACCCCATTACGGCGGATATCATGCTTTACTAGGGAGGGAAGCATTCACAATCTTCCAAGCAATACCCCATTACGGGTACATGAATCTTAATATGCCCGGGGCCGAATGGAATTATCACTCTAGCTATTGATCCGGACATAGCACTCCGCGCCGAAAACAAGACGGCCGCATTAGCCCTTGAGGCGCTATCCGAAGCCTTAGCGGCCGAGGAACTGACTACGCTGCGCTCCACGGTTAACAGGGATGATGTGATACTCGATAAGAAATCCAAATCCACGTCCTTCAAGCCAGCTGACGAAATAGTCAAATTCCAGGTCCATCCAATGGACCCCAATAAAACAGCTTCCATCGGGGCACGACTGACCCCTGATGCAGACGCCGCACTGCGAGAGTTCCTACGAGAGAACTGGGACATCTTCGCCTGGCACCCTTCAGACATGCCAGGGATCTCACGCAGGCTGGCCGAACACATCTTAAATATCCTAAAAGGATTTAAAACTGTCAAACAAGCCCTTCGGCATTTTTTCGAACCCAAGAGACAGGCTATGGGAGAGGAGCTAGCCAAGCTATTAGAGGCCGGATTCATCAGAGACATAAAACATCCGGACTGGCTAGCAAACCTGGTGATGGTACCAAAGAAGGACAAATCATGGCGCCTGTGTGTCGATTTTAAAGACCTTAACAAGGCTTGCCCAAAGGATCTCTTCCCCCTCCCCCGTATCGATCAAATTATCGATGCCACCGCAGGACACGATTTGTTGTGTTTCCTTGACGCATACTTCGGTTACCATCAAATCAAGATGGCAGAATCAGACCAAGCTGCAACAGCATTCATCACACCATACGGCCCATTCTGCTTCAACACAATGCCATTCGGGCTGAAAAACGCCGGCGCAACATATCAGCGCATGATCCAGACATGTCTGGCAAACCAGATCGGCAAAACAGTGGAGGTGTATGTGGATGATGTGGTCGTCAAATCAAGACATGTCGAATCCCTGGTAAATGACTTGAGGTTTACATTCGATAAGCTCCGAAAATATGACATCAAGCTCAACCCAGAAAAATGCGTCTTCGGCGTTCCAGCCGGAAAGCTCTTGGGCTTCATTGTATCCGGTAGAGGAATTGAAGAAAACCCAGCCAAGGTCTGAGCTTTGTCACAATTGGATGTCCCAAAGGACCTTAAACAAATACAAAAATTAACCGGATGCGTGGCGGCTTTAAGCCGCTTCATCTCCCGCTTAGGAGAAAAGGAACTACCCCTTTATCGCCTCCTTCGGCGCACCGAACACTTCGAGTGGACGGATGCCGCCACGGCCGGACTTGATGAAATAAAAGCCATATTGGCAACAAACCCAGTCCTGGCCGCGCCAATCGTCGGCGAACCAATGTTATTGTACATTGCAGCAACACACCAAGTTGTTAGCACAGTGCTCGTTCTCGAGCGGGAAATGGACGGACACAAATTCCCCCTTCAAAGGCCGGTCTACTATGTGTCCACTGTCCTCACTCCATGCAAATCACGGTACCCGCATTATCAAAAGATTGCATTGCGGTATTCATGGCATCCTGAAAGCTACGACACTACTTTCAAGAGTGTTTCATAACAGTAGCCTCAGAAGTGCCACTAAACGATATTATCAACAACCGCGATGCAACGGGCCGGATTGCAAAATGGGCCATCGAGCTTCTCCCGTTCGATATAACCTATAAGCCACGACGAGCTATTAAATCGCAAGTTTTGGCCGACTTCGTGGAAAAATGGACGGAGGCCGAGCTCCCTAAAGAGTACGGCACATATTCAAACTGGATTATGCATTTCGACGGCTCCAAAATGTTGGCCGGACTGGGGGCCGGCGTCGTCCTGACGTCCCCCACAGGAAACACAGTCCAATATGTGCTCCAGATCATGTACACGGATTCCAACAATGCAGCCGAATATGAGGCCCTCCTACATGGCCTCCGGATAGCAGTATCCATGGGTATCCAGCGCCTAGAGGTACGCGGGGATTCAAACCTCGCGATATCCCAAATAAATGGAGACTTCGACACCAAGGACCCAAAAATGGCAGCTTACCGCGACGCCGTCCTAAAAATGTCAGCTCGGTTCGAAGGGCTGGAGTTTCACCATATAGCCCGAGAAAACAATCAAGCGGCGGACGTCCTAGCACGCATCGGAGCAAAACGCGATGCAGTCCCCCCCCACGTCTTTTTGGAAAGATTGTTCAAGCCATCCGTAGCATGGGAGGGGGAACCCGCAAATAACAGCCCGAACCCAGCCGCACCACTCGACGCCAAACAATCTGACACAATTGGAGGCTCTACCAACGAAATTACAACTTCAGCCCACGTAATAATGGCAGTTATCGCCCCATGGACAGAACCATTCCTAGCCTACCTTACTAGGCAGGAACTCCCGGAGGACCAAAACGAGGCCCGCTGCATAGTGCGGCGATCTAAGGCCTACAGAGTCCATGAGGGAGAACTCTATAAGAAAAGCACTACCAGAGTCCTTCAAAGGTGCATCTCCGAAGAGGAAGGGCGGAACCTCCTGGCTGAAATTCATGCCGGACTCGGTGGTCACCACGCCGCTGCTCGGTCCCTTGTTAGCAAGGCTGTCCGTACATGCTTTTACTGGCCGACGGCCCGAGCAGACGCTCAGGACCTAGTCCAACGATGCGCTGGTTGCCAACTTTTTGCCAACCAAAGCCATATGCCACCCACCGCACTCCAAACTATACCCATCACCTGGCCTTTTGCGGTTTGGGGGCTTGACATGGTCGGACCCCTTAAAGGTGGAACCCATAGAAAAAAATACTTACTGGTCATGGTGGATAAGTTCACCAAATGGATAGAAGCCAAGCCTGTTAAAACGGCCGAATCTGGACCTGTGATAGACTTCATATCCGGGGTTGTACACCGTTATGGCGTCCCCCACAACATCATAACCGACAATGGTACAAACTTTACCGCCGACGAGGTAAAACTCTGGTGCAAAAACATGGGCATCAAGCTCGATTATGCTTCCGTCTATCACCC
>NC_041382.1:719798761-719803259 GCF_002162155.2 Triticum dicoccoides | reverse complement strand
CGATGATAACTCACGGAAAGGAGAAGATGTGGTTTGGACCTAAATCCCCATCCCGTTAAATAGGCGGCTCATTTATATGGCTAGGGGTGTGGATGTAAAAATGCCCCGGCTTTTCGCATTCGTTTAACACATGGAAGACGGCCATTATTGGGCGTGGAAGCCGAGGAGCACTACATTACAAAAATCGGACATTATTCCTACAGGTACACAAGATTTGGAGAAAAACCCGCCTTGCAATGCCAAACATTCAGTGCGCCGGACTCATCGTCATTGAAGCCTGGTTCGGGGGCTACTGAGGGAGTCCTGGATTAGGGGGTGTTCGGGTAGCCGGTCTATACCTTCAGCCGGACTCCAGGACTATGAAGATACAAGATTGAAGACTTCGTCCCGTGTCCGGATGGGACTTTCCTTGGCGTGGAAGGCAAGCTTGGCGATGCGGATATTCAAGATCTCCTACCATTGTAACCGACTCTATGTAACCCTAACCCTATCCGGTGTCTATATAAACCGGGGGGTTGTAGTCCGTAGGCAATCAACTCCATATACAACAATCATACCATAGGCTAGCTTCTAGGGTTTAGCCTCCTTGATCTCGTGGTAGGTCTACTCTTGTACTACCCATATCATCAATATTAATCAAGCAGGACGTAGGGTTTTACCTCCATCAAGAGGGCCCGAACCTGGGTAAAACATCGTGTTCCCTGCCTCCTGTTACCATCCGGCCTAGACGCACAGATCGGGACCCACTACCCGAGATCCGCCGGTTTTGACACCGACAAGTGCTTTGTCACATCATTTTTTTGCCTATGTGGTAGCCTTAGCACCAGCACACCTTGGAGTACTGGAAGGGACTAACAAACACATCTACAAAAAATAGTTTTTTTTTTCAATTTACTGTTCATCTGGGAGCATATGCTCCAGGGAGCCAAAACACCCCTCCCCTATCTTCCTATATATCCAGCAGATTGAACTTGTTGAATCCTAACGGGCGTAGTTGCACTAAAGTTACATGCCCGCCCATATAGGGAGGTACCTAAATTATGACTCCAAATTTTGTGTGTGTGCTAAATGTGTACATGCTTTGTGCACTCGAATTATCCCACTGAATCTCTGAAGGAACATCCCTTATTCAGATTGATTATTCACGGAGAAACCACCATCGCCGATGGTCTTACCACCCGTCAAATGGTTTCTATCGGGGATGCGGGGATCAAGGCGGTTGTTGAATTTCTTGGAAGCAATTGTTGGAAATATGCCCTAGAGGCAATAATAATTATGTTATTATTTATTTCTAAATTTATAATTGATGTTTATATTCTATGATAAAATTGCTATGGTTCTCGAATTTGTGAAAACTAAGAGGTTCAGAGAAAAAAATCACATGCACGTGTAGGATTATAAACGGTAAAAATAAGGTTCCTAGTCTTGCCGTTAGGACTAGCTCAAGTATTGCATGATGATTTTGTTTTCCTGATCATGGTTATAGTTAAGTGTAACGATGATGTCAACAATATCGAGGGCACAATGTTGGAGGAACACTTGTGTTGAATTGACCCAATTGTATGTTATACTTCCAGCTAATTTCGTCACAGGTTTATAGTCCATAACATAGAAAGTTAACATATGCACAATTTTTTAGACCATGAGAACATTGAGTCACTTCATACTGGATGATGCACTTTGGGGTTGGTCCAACGTCAACCATAACAGGGTGATCATAACTACAATTTACATGTTCATAGGAAACGTATGGCAAGGGACTAGATAGCTCGAGACTAGGATTTTCTCCTCATGCGATGAAAAGATATTCTTCAGGCCCTCTCAGTGTGACAGAATCCATCAACATCTGGCCAGACACAGCGTGAATTGATCACGGGGATGCGGGAACACGAGAACGAGAAAAGACAAGAAAACCGATAACAGGGAGACTGACATATAGTGCCAATGATTTTGACTCACAGGGATGCCGATATTTTTTTGAATAAAAAGGTAGAGCATTTTCTACCTTATGTATTCAAAATGGGCGAAAACCCGGATGACCACAGTCATTTACATGAAGGTGATGTTGACGCCACACAATTTGTACAGCATGCCATCACCAGGCCTATGCTAAGATACATAGTGCAGGATAGAAGAACGGGAGAGAACACATCTTGCTAACTAGGAGCAAAAGCAGTTGCCCAATCCCAAAGGCTCCGCCTAGTATGTTGTGGGGCACGCAGGCTCCATAGTCTGATCAGCTCAGTGACTCCATTGTATACCTGGCACTCTTGCCAAAAAGATCCATCAAACACTTGTGCGTTCCTGGCATTCCAAAGTGTGACCGCACATGCCGCGAAGAGAATATGCCATAGCTTGCCGTGCAGTGCCCTTGGTTGTTCGGAGAATAGGAAAACTTCAGGTTCTGTAGAAGATGTGGCTAGCTCCTGCAGGCCTAAGTTGGACCATAGTGCTTGTGCTAGTTTGCATCGTAGTAAAATGTGGCTCATTGTCTCCGCAGCTAGGCATAGATCACAACCATTATGTGAAACAATTTTATCCCAATGCTTGCTTAACATATTATCTCTGGTGCCGTGTCTGTCCCAGAGCGCAATCCATAGGAAGATGCGGTGTTTGTGGGGTATGATTCTATCCCAAATGAAGCAGGCTGGCGTATAGTTTTTTCCTCGAAAGGTGAGAAACTTGTAGAAATAAGCAGTGCTAAGGCTCTTGTCATCAAGCAGAGGCGTTCTGGTGTCGGGCTTACCATCTCGACGGGTGTCAGTTTCCAATGGGCTGGCTCTCATGGCAGCCACTTGATTTGCCTCCCGATGGAATACGGTGAACACAGTGCCAGTAGCACATCTGGCAAACTGGACAATAGTGATGCCGCGCCGTTCCGATAAGAGGCGCTTGAACCAAGGAAGGAAACTAGACATGGGAGGAGAGCTGTTTACGAGGCAAACTTGGGCATTCTAGTCTGGAAGCAGTCGGTAGTGAACATCGAGAGAGGTTGGATGGCCTCGGACCACCGGCTCCATGGAGGCGAGAGGCCCAGGCTTAGGAGGTAGAAGTGCTAGAGAGCAGGAGGAGGCAGTGGGGGCTGGAAGGCTTGGGAGAGCGGGGGGGACACCGTCGTGTTGTAAGGAGGCATGGGGGTAGTGCACGAAGACGATGAGCCGCGCCAGGAGATGCATTGGGATAGAATGTGGCCCACCTGTCGGCAGGACCAACAGACAATGGGGTCTTTGCAATCCTTACGCCGGTGGCTGTAAGATAGGCACCTGTAGCATCTAAGATGCAAATCCTTAGGCTTTGCAGATTGCTTTATTGCATTGGAGGCGACGCGCTGCGCTGATCTTGCTTGATTCCCAGGCGCCGGACGTGACAGTAGGGCATGCAAGTAGGAATTATGGCGCAGGACAGACATGTCATTATGATGGTTTTCGCGACAGCTAGCAGGGGTGTCCCGGATAGCCGAAAGGATCTCATCAGCGTGCCTGCAGGTCGGGCCATCGGGTTGGTCGGCATGCATGGTAGCCTACGAGTGAATAGGATTTAAGACATGAGCATGATTACTATTGCATGGTGCATGCAGCCGTGGAGACTCTTCTTCCACAGGCCGTGGGAAAACCGGGCTTAGAGGATCTTTCACACTGACGAGTGATTGGAGGAGCGTTGCACCGTGCCAGGGTAAGGTCCAAGTAGCGAAGGGGAAAGGGGGGGTGCATAGTGCACATCTTAGGTCTGCGCCTCACATCCAGCCTGGCACGTTTACCGTTACTCCAGGAGACAGCCACGTGCATCGGCCCCCAAGTCTAGACATTTTTACGTATGATCTCCCATGCAATGCCTACATGGGCCACTTCAAATTCGAAATGGACAACGGCCAACGGCCGTACCCGGAAACCAGCCGGGTTGCCCCCAAACCAATGGCAAAGGATTTTTGCGAGAAAGGCCGGCTAGAAGAACACACCTTCATCCAGAATGGCGGTGAGGGAGTCCTGGATTAGGGGGGTATCCGGACAGCCGGATTATATCCTTTGGCCCGACTGTTGGACTATGAAGATACAAGATTGAAGACTTCGTGCCGTGTCCGGATGGGACTCTCCTTGGCGTGGAAGGCAAGCTTGGCAATACGGATATGCAGATCTCCTTCCTTGTAACCGACTCTGTGTAACCCTAGCCCCCTCCGGTTTCTATATAAACCGGAGGGTTTTAGTCCGTAAGACAACATACAATCATACCATAGGCTAGCTTCTAGGGTTTAGCCTCTCTGATCTCGTGGTAGATCTACTCTGGTACTACTCATATTATCAAGAATAATCAAGCAGGACGTAGGGTTTTACCTCCATCAAGAGGGCCCGAACCTGGGTAAAACATCGTGTCCCCTGCCTCCTGTTACCATCCGCCTTAGACGCACAGTTCGGGACCCCCTACCCGAGATCCACCGGTTTTGACACCGACATTGGTGCTTTCATTGAGAGTTCCTCTATGTCGTCATCATTAGGCTTGATGG
>NC_041382.1:719797443-719798751 GCF_002162155.2 Triticum dicoccoides | reverse complement strand
GAGGTAGTGCTCGATGGACTCCTGCACTCGAGCGGTGGCCGTGTCGGCGTATTTCCCCTTCTTGGCAACATTGTTGCCGTCCGGCCGCCCTTCCGATGCGCCAGGAGTCGGCGCGTCCGGCTTGTAGGTCTCCTTGGCCTTGTCGAGGGTGCGCCGGACGTCTGCCCACTTCTCGCACTTGTCAATGCGCTTGTAGACGTGGAGGTACTTGAATTTGGCGTCGCTGTTGCTCTGCCGGTACAGGGTGAACATGCGCAGCAACTGCGCGGAGGGACAAACAGTTGGCGCGCGTACACGGCGAAGAGAGGCGGGAGGCCGGCGTGGCATACCTGATCCTCGACGCTGGTGCCGCTCTCCGGGCGATCCGCGACCTCCTCGACGACCCCATGCCATTTGTTGCACGCCCCTGGATACGCCCCTAATGGTTCGCCATTGCCTCGGAGCCGCGCTGCATGTAGACGCCTTTGAAGTAGGGGTCGACGAGCTTGCGCTCGTCGAATTTGGCCTTGATGCAATCTCAGTACGTGTCGATGCTCTGGTTCGTGCCAATCGTCAGGTCGAGGCAGACGAGTTTCCATGCTTCGGCGAGGCATTCCTCCTTGGACGCCCACTTGATGCGCGGCTCGCCTGTCCTGGCCGCCCGCTTCTTCTTGCGCCCCTTCGCCGTCGCAGGCGTCGGCTCCTCCTCCTCCTCAACGTCCTCCTCCTTCTGCTCCTCCTACTCGTCCTTGCCGTAGACGTAGCCGAGCTCGCCGTCCATGCCACCGCTGAGATCCACCACCTCGTCCTGGGTGACGAACCCGGGAGATGCGGCGGCCGCGGCCGAACCTGTCGCGATGATGTCGTCCATGTCGGCCTCGGTCTCGTCGGTGTCGGCGAGGTGCGAGAAGGGCAGCAGGCCACAGTGTAGCAGGGGCGTCGGGGAGGAAGCACAGGCGGGCGGCGAGTAGTTGTATGGAGGGTACTACATGCCGGCGAAGGCGGGAGAGGGCGTGCTCTAGGCCGGGTATCCATGGGGGAAGGTGACGTTTGGGTTGAACTCACCGTGCGCGTCCCCGTCGGTGGAGCCCGGCGAGGGCGATCCCCATGGTTGCGGAGAGCCGACGCCTTGCTAGCCCCAGGGCGCGTACTGGGCGTGGCTTCCAGGTGGATTCATCATCCCACGCGAGTCGCCTCGGCCTCGATTTGGTCCGCCGAGGCAGCAGCAGCCGCGCGCGCCGCGTTGTCGCAGGCCTTCTTGGTGATGGCCCTGTTCCACCGGTCGGCGGTGACAGCCTCCCGCCGCTGAACTTCCACCCTCCACTCGGC
>NC_041382.1:719794154-719797433 GCF_002162155.2 Triticum dicoccoides | reverse complement strand
GTCTGGAAGCAGTCGGTAGTGAACATCGAGAGAGGTTGGATGGCCTCGGACCACCGGCTCCATGGAGGCGAGAGGCCCAGGCTTAGGAGGTAGAAGTGCTAGAGAGCAGGAGGAGGCAGTGGGGGCTGGAAGGCTTGGGAGAGCGGGGGGGACACCGTCGTGTTGTAAGGAGGCATGGGGGTAGTGCACGAAGACGATGAGCCGCGCCAGGAGATGCATTGGGATAGAATGTGGCCCACCTGTCGGCAGGACCAACAGACAATGGGGTCTTTGCAATCCTTACGCCGGTGGCTGTAAGATAGGCACCTGTAGCATCTAAGATGCAAATCCTTAGGCTTTGCAGATTGCTTTATTGCATTGGAGGCGACGCGCTGCGCTGATCTTGCTTGATTCCCAGGCGCCGGACGTGACAGTAGGGCATGCAAGTAGGAATTATGGCGCAGGACAGACATGTCATTATGATGGTTTTCGCGACAGCTAGCAGGGGTGTCCCGGATAGCCGAAAGGATCTCATCAGCGTGCCTGCAGGTCGGGCCATCGGGTTGGTCGGCATGCATGGTAGCCTACGAGTGAATAGGATTTAAGACATGAGCATGATTACTATTGCATGGTGCATGCAGCCGTGGAGACTCTTCTTCCACAGGCCGTGGGAAAACCGGGCTTAGAGGATCTTTCACACTGACGAGTGATTGGAGGAGCGTTGCACCGTGCCAGGGTAAGGTCCAAGTAGCGAAGGGGAAAGGGGGGGTGCATAGTGCACATCTTAGGTCTGCGCCTCACATCCAGCCTGGCACGTTTACCGTTACTCCAGGAGACAGCCACGTGCATCGGCCCCCAAGTCTAGACATTTTTACGTATGATCTCCCATGCAATGCCTACATGGGCCACTTCAAATTCGAAATGGACAACGGCCAACGGCCGTACCCGGAAACCAGCCGGGTTGCCCCCAAACCAATGGCAAAGGATTTTTGCGAGAAAGGCCGGCTAGAAGAACACACCTTCATCCAGAATGGCGGTGAGGGAGTCCTGGATTAGGGGGGTATCCGGACAGCCGGATTATATCCTTTGGCCCGACTGTTGGACTATGAAGATACAAGATTGAAGACTTCGTGCCGTGTCCGGATGGGACTCTCCTTGGCGTGGAAGGCAAGCTTGGCAATACGGATATGCAGATCTCCTTCCTTGTAACCGACTCTGTGTAACCCTAGCCCCCTCCGGTTTCTATATAAACCGGAGGGTTTTAGTCCGTAAGACAACATACAATCATACCATAGGCTAGCTTCTAGGGTTTAGCCTCTCTGATCTCGTGGTAGATCTACTCTGGTACTACTCATATTATCAAGAATAATCAAGCAGGACGTAGGGTTTTACCTCCATCAAGAGGGCCCGAACCTGGGTAAAACATCGTGTCCCCTGCCTCCTGTTACCATCCGCCTTAGACGCACAGTTCGGGACCCCCTACCCGAGATCCACCGGTTTTGACACCGACATTGGTGCTTTCATTGAGAGTTCCTCTATGTCGTCATCATTAGGCTTGATGGTTCCTTCAATCGTCGATAGCGATGCAGTCCAGGGTGAGACTTTTCTCCCCGGACAGATCTTTGTATTCGGCGGCTTCGCACTGTGGGCCAACTCGCTTGGGCATCTGGAGCAGATCAAGAGTTACGCCCCTGGCCACCAGGTCAGGTTTGGAAGCTTAAACTACACGACCGATATCCGCAGAGACTTGATCTTCGACGGATTCGAGCCCCTGCCAAGCGCGCCACACGGTCACGATGAGCATGATTTAGCTCTACCATCGGACAGTGTTCAGGAGATCGCACCGGCAACTGCTCGGACCCTCAATTCGGAGCCAATTGCGCCATCCATGGACGGGTGGATAGACCCCGCCACGGAGGCCGTATCCTCAGCGACGATCAAGCCGAGTATCGACCTTACCCTTCACGAGAGCCGTGATGCCAAACTGCCGGATTCTTCCCCGGCCACGGACTCCGAACCGCCTGCGCCCGTGCCTACCAAATCCGACCGGGCGCCGATCATGGAGTTTACCTCCGTGGATATTTTACAGCACTCGCCCTTCGGCGACATACTGAACTCATTAAGGTCTCTCTCCTTGTCAGGAGAGTCCTGGCCGAACTATGTCCGGCAGGATTGGGATGCGGATGATGAAGAAATTCGCCGCCCACCCACCACCCACTTAGAGCATCTCCAGCCGTTCGGCCCCCCAGGGCGCTAAAAAGGGTGGTCTGGGGGCGAACCGATGCTAGTTCGGCCCCTGGGGGCGACCTAACTCCCAGTCACGCCCCCAGGCGCTGCCCCCAGGACGCGAAAAATTCGAACTTGGTTGTTCCCTCTCACAAAAGACGCCACAAGTCGGGCGATCGCAAGCCACAGTTCGGCGTACAAAAAGTAGAGCGGCAGAAGTTCGTGTGCGCATCCCTCGGCGGGCTATGCCCCAGGCGTCGGCGGAGTTGGCGTGTGCGGGCTTGGCAGTGTCGGAGCAGCCTCTGCGCTGGGCGGTGTCGGCACGGCTTCGGTGGTGCTGGGCGTCGTGGAGGCGTCGTCACGTGGGCTTGGCGGCAGCGGCGGCGTGTGCGTCGGCGTCGGCGGCCTTGTCGAGGGAAGCTGGTTCAGGATGAGGCCGTGCTTCGCCAAGTACCACACCTTGACCGCCTCGTCGGTGCTCTGGAGCATGTCCGCCCCGCCCAGCAGGAAAGCCAGGTCAGTGTTTATCTTCTTCGCGGCGACGTTCGTCCGGAGCAGGTCGAGCTTGACGGCGCTGCTCGACATCAATGTCGACCACCGCGCCTCGGTCTTCTCTTCACGAAGGACGGCCAGGGCCTGCGCGTCGGAGAGGTAGTGCTCGATGGACTCCTGCACTCGAGCGGTGGCCGTGTCGGCGTATTTCCCCTTCTTGGCAACATTGTTGCCGTCCGGCCGCCCTTCCGATGCGCCAGGAGTCGGCGCGTCCGGCTTGTAGGTCTCCTTGGCCTTGTCGAGGGTGCGCCGGACGTCTGCCCACTTCTCGCACTTGTCAATGCGCTTGTAGACGTGGAGGTACTTGAATTTGGCGTCGCTGTTGCTCTGCCGGTACAGGGTGAACATGCGCAGCAACTGCGCGGAGGGACAAACAGTTGGCGCGCGTACACGGCGAAGAGAGGCGGGAGGCCGGCGTGGCATACCTGATCCTCGACGCTGGTGCCGCTCTCCGGGCGATCCGCGACCTCCTCGACGACCCCATGCCATTTGTTGCACGCCCCTGGATACGCCCCTAATGGT
>NC_041382.1:719793084-719793711 GCF_002162155.2 Triticum dicoccoides | reverse complement strand
CCTCCTCCTCCTCAACGTCCTCCTCCTTCTGCTCCTCCTACTCGTCCTTGCCGTAGACGTAGCCGAGCTCGCCGTCCATGCCACCGCTGAGATCCACCACCTCGTCCTGGGTGACGAACCCGGGAGATGCGGCGGCCGCGGCCGAACCTGTCGCGATGATGTCGTCCATGTCGGCCTCGGTCTCGTCGGTGTCGGCGAGGTGCGAGAAGGGCAGCAGGCCACAGTGTAGCAGGGGCGTCGGGGAGGAAGCACAGGCGGGCGGCGAGTAGTTGTATGGAGGGTACTACATGCCGGCGAAGGCGGGAGAGGGCGTGCTCTAGGCCGGGTATCCATGGGGGAAGGTGACGTTTGGGTTGAACTCACCGTGCGCGTCCCCGTCGGTGGAGCCCGGCGAGGGCGATCCCCATGGTTGCGGAGAGCCGACGCCTTGCTAGCCCCAGGGCGCGTACTGGGCGTGGCTTCCAGGTGGATTCATCATCCCACGCGAGTCGCCTCGGCCTCGATTTGGTCCGCCGAGGCAGCAGCAGCCGCGCGCGCCGCGTTGTCGCAGGCCTTCTTGGTGATGGCCCTGTTCCACCGGTCGGCGGTGACAGCCTCCCGCCGCTGAACTTCCACCCTCCACTCGGC
>NC_041382.1:719790320-719792535 GCF_002162155.2 Triticum dicoccoides | reverse complement strand
TTTGACATGCCCGGTGTCTTGATCGGCGGCGCCCTTGGCTTTCTCTGCTTCGGCTGGGCGACGGAGGCGGTCGCGGTTGCCGCCGCACGGGGGGCGACGTACTTCTTCGGTGGCATGGCGGCCGGCTGGGAGGGAGGCGAGCGGGAGGGAGATTGGCGGGAGGAAGGAAGAGTATGGGAGGGAAGTGGGGAAAACGCGAGAAGAAACAGCGGGAAGAGGCGCTCGCCTCACCGACAGGGCGGACCCACGTGCCCTTTTCTCTTGTGCCGACGCCCCAGGACCCCAAGGAAGCAGGGTTCAGCCTGGGTCCGCCGGCACCAGTTTTGCCCCGAGACGGCGAAAAACGGGCTTCTGGGGGCGCGACTGGGCCGTTTTTTCGACGTCGGCGCGGCAAAATTGCCTGGAGAGGGCCTGTTGGCGCGCGACTGGAGATACTCTTAGTAGCCACTGTCGACGATTTGACCGACATGCTCGACTTCGACTCCGAAGACATCAGCGGTATGGACGACGATGCAGGAGGCAAATAAGAACCACTGCCCATAGGGCACCGGACAGCCACCTCATCATATGATATGTATGGTGGACACACCCAAAGAAGGCAATGGCGATGGGACAGCGGAGGATGACCCCTCCAAGAAGCAACCCAAGCGCTAACGTCAGCGGCGCCGCTCTAAGTCTTGCCAAGGGAAAAGCGGTGATACCTGCACAGGAGATAATAGCACTCCGGACAGTGGCGAAGATGACAACAATCCCCTGCAGCAAGATTTAGAGCAGGAGAATGGAGAAGCCAGCCCTCCCGAGAGAGCAGCAGATGGAGAGGCGGGTGATGATAATTACATCCTCCCTCCGAAGACGAGGCAAGCCTTGACGATGACGAATTTGTCGTGCCCGAGGATCCCATCGAACAAGAGCGCTTCAAGCGCCGGCTTATAGCCACGGCAAATAGCCTTAAAAAAAGCAATAGCAGCTTCAAGCTGATCAAGATTTGCTAGCTGACAGATGGACTGATGTCCTTGCGGCCGAGGAATATAAACTCGAAAGCCCCTCCAAGATTTAGCCAAAGCGCAGGTTGCTACCCCGACTGGAGGAGGAAGCACCAAAACCTATATCTCTAGCGTATGACGCGGCTGATCGGCCACCTCGTGGCCGCGACAGAGAGGCATTTCAGCCAAAAGCTCAGCCCGCACCCCGACGCCACTCAAATAAAAATGTCAAAGCACGGGAAAATACACCAGACCTGCGAGACATATTGGATGACAAAGCAAAACACGCAAGATCAATCTACGGATCACGAGGGCGCGCCACTATGCGAGACGATAACCGCCACGCCGGATACAGTAAAAGTAAATCCGACCGAGCCGAACACAGTGGACAAGACTCATTTGAGCTGCGTCACGATATAGCCCAGTACAGAGGCGCTGCGCACCCCCTATGCTTCACAGACGAAGTAAAGGATCACCAAATCCCAGAGGGTTTCAAACCCGTAAATATCGAATCATACGACGGCACAACAGATCCTGCGGTATGGATCGAGGACTTCCTCCTGCACATCCACATGGCCCGTGGTGACGATCTACACGCCATCAAATACCTCCCACTCAAACTCAAAGGACCATCTCGGCATTGGCTCAACAGCCTGCCAGTAGAATCCATTGGCTGTTGGGAAGATCTGGAAGCCGCATTCCTCGACAACTTCCAGGGCACTTATGTGCGACCACCAGATGCTGATGACTTGAGCCACATAATTCAGTAGCCAGAGGAATCGGCCAGGCAATTCTGGACACGGTTCCTGACAAAGAAAAATCAAATCGTCGACTGTCCGGATGCAGAGGCCCTAGTAGCTTTTAAGCACAACATCCGCGACGAGTGGCTCGCCCGGCACCTTGGCCAGGAAAAGCCGAAATCTATGGCAGCCCTCACGACACTCATGACCCGCTTTTGCGCGGGAGATGACAGCTGGCTGGCTCACAACAACAACATATCAAAGAACCATGGTACTTCGGATACCAAGGATAGCAATAGCAGGTCACGTCGCAACAAACACAAGTGCCGCATCAACAGCGACAATACCGAGGATACGGTAGTCAATGCCGGATTCAAAGGCTCTAAACCCGGTCAGCGGAAAAAGCCATTAAAAAGAAGCACTCCGGGCCCGTCCAGTCTGGACCGTATACTCGATCGCTCGTGTCAAATACATGGCACCCCCGACAAGCCA
>NC_041382.1:719778369-719790310 GCF_002162155.2 Triticum dicoccoides | reverse complement strand
GAAGCGTGCGTTAAGAGATGTATATGCGTTGGATCCAGTCGCCCCAAAGTTCAACCCATGGTCCTCCTGTCCGATCACCTTCGATCGCAGGGACCATCCCACTAGTATCCGTCATGGCGGATTCGCCGCACTGGTCCTAGACCCAATCATCGACGGATTTCACCTCACTCGAGTCCTTATGGACAGTGGCAGCAGCCTGAACCTGCTTTATCAGGACACAATGCGCAAAATGGGTATAGACCCCTCAAGGATCAAACCCACAAAAATGACCTTCAAAGGCGTTATACCAGGTGTAGAGACCCATTGCACAGGCTCAGTCATACTAGAAGTGGTCTTCGGATCCCCGGATAACTTCCGAAGCGAGGAGTTAATCCTCGATATAGTCCCGTTCCGCAGTGGCTATCATGCACTGCTCGGGCGAACCGCATTTGCGAGATTCAACGTGGTACTGCACTATGCATATCTCAAGCTCAAGATGCCAGGACCTCGGGGGTCATCATAGTCAATAGAAACACAGAGCGCTCTGTCCGCACGGAGGAGCACACTGCAGCCCTCGAAGTAGAAGGCCAAAGCAGCCTCTTAAGGCAATCCACCAGTTCGGCGATTAAAGACCCGGACACCTTCAAGCGCGCACGGAGTAATCGGCAACAAGACCGCCTGGCACATTTCGAGCTCGCATAGCAATGCGACCCCCACCCCAGTCCTAGCCAAACGGCGAAATCTGAGCCACGCATACATAATTACGCATTGAAAATACCATGGGCATAGATGGGGGGGCACGACTATGACACGTGCCAAAACGTGGCTCAACCGCACTAGGGGCTTTCCGCCTTATTATTTTTTTCTCTCTTTCAGGACTTTACTCTCTGGAAACCCCGTCCGGCAGTATGATTGACGGACACACGATACAACAACCAAGGAGGCAGAAAGCTACGTCGCATCATGGAATTCCCAGGTGGTCTCTGATAACGAGTGAAATACCTGCTTTAAATACCATTCCTCAGCTTGCCCTTGAAGGGGACATGTCAAATAGTCCTACTTTTTTCTTATCGCACTACTTGTATCATTCTGCTTCGATGCACCTTTTTGAATAAACAATGCATAGCACTAGACTATTATCGCATTCTCTATTCTTCTTATATATATATATATATATTCATTCATGACATTCAACACCCGTACACTCTGATACGGCCAATACGCCAAGGGCTTAAGCGTACCCCATAATACGGCGTGAGAAGTCCGAAAACTTTTGACAGTGCGGCACCCCGAACTTATAGCATTATATGCATCAGCTCCGAATCATGTCTTGGGTCAATAGTTGGGTTTGCCCGGCTCCCATGTTTTGGTACCTTACATTCCGCTATATCGGCTAAGGTAGCACTGGGAGAACTACTGCGATTGTGCCCCGGTTCATCTGGGCAAGCACCTCAGTAGAGAAAACTAAAACTGACTGCCACGATAAGGCGAGAGCTGGTTGCTGTTCGAGAGGTCTCGAGTCCCTAAAGACATATGCCGCTTAGAGCGAGGAGTCGGCTTTGTCCAGCTTAAGGTGTCTATAGCGCCCCGAATTCGGCCTTCCGAATACTAGGGGCTTCACCAAAATTTAAAATTGTATACTTCTATGGCTAAGTGAGAGTGATAAAGCATTATAGTCTGATTGCCTTGTTCGTTGTGCTGAGCACCTCCCTCGAAGGACCCAACAATGGGAGAAAGAGTGCTCAGGTTTATCCCGAACACCCCAGCACTCATGGCATAGGGGCAGAAGCCGACGACTGGCCATCTCTCAGATTTGATAAACAGCCGCACAGAAGGTAATATTTTAAATTTAAACAAGCATTGCATAGCGCATATGAACAAGTTTTCATAGTACAGGATCACACGAGCAAGTTCATTCAAAAATTACAACCTTCGCACACTCGTCCGCCACAAGATGGGCACCTTCCAGGACACCCTCATAATACATTTCGGGGTGGCGATGCTCCTTGCCCTGCGGCAGCCCCTCCTTCACCAGCTTCTCGGCGTCCATCTTGGCCTAGTGCACCTTCGCACGGGCAAAAGCCCGGTGTGCACCTTCGATATAGACGGATCGCTTTATGACTTCCAGCCATGGGCAGGCATCCACAAGCCGCCTCACCAGGCCGAAGTAGCTGTTGGGAAGGGAGTCGCCAGGCCACATCCGGACTATAAGGCCCCTCATTGCCTGTTTGACCGCATTGTGCAGCTCGACCAGTTGCTTCAGCTGGTCGCTCATAGGCATTGGGTGTTCGGTCCCAGTATACTGAGACCAGAACAATTTCTCCGTCGAGCTTCCCTCCTCGTCCTGGTAATATTTCGCGGCATCCGACACACTACGGGGCAAATCTGTGAATGCTCCTGGAGAGCTCTGGACTCCGGTAAGTAATAAGTAATTTACTTTCACATGTTTGCTTTGCATATTGAATGCCTTACCCGCCGCTATCTTCCTCATTGCCTCAATCTCCTGGAGGGCCTTTTGGGCTTCAGCCTTGCATGCTTTGTGCTCTCGAGGGCCGCGGAAAGCTCGGACTCTCACGTCTTCGAGTCAAGCTCCAAAGCCTCGTGCTTCTTCACGAGAGCCTAGAGCTCTTGCTGCACCTCGCCCACCCGCGCCTCTTGTTTTTCCCACTCGGTGCGCTCCTTGGCCGCTTTGTTTTCGGCCTCGGACAGTGCTCGCTTCAGTGTCGCCACTTCGGCCGTGGCCCCTGGCACATCCATGATGATCCTATCATTTTGTATATATATATATAGCGACACTATTCTAATACCTGGATCAAAATAACTATTTGGATCATGGCTGGCCCTATATAGGCCTGACTGGGTGTTTCCGAACTCCCAACAAACAAAAGAACCGGCCCACACAATTGTCTTCCACCTCCCGTTCCCCACATCTCCCACGAACGCAGATCCACCCCGCGCGCCCCCACACACGGACCGCTGGCGAACCACCGCCCCCGGCACATCGCGCCTCCCGGCCGCCTCATCCCGCAACTGCCGCAGCGGTTGCCTCCATCCCCAACCGCCGCTCGGGCACCTCATTCGGGATCCCGCCGCCATCCTGTGCGCCGATGAGCTTCAGGACCCCGCTGCCACACCGCGCGTCATCGGCCTCCCGAAACTCGCCGCCACCTCGTGCGCCGCCGGCCTCCTGAAACCCGCCGCCACCCAGTGCGCCGCCCTATGTCGCCACCACATCCCCGTGATGCGCTATGCATAGCTCCATGCACCGCTTCCCTTTCCTCCCCCACAACTTGGCTGCAGCTTCCCCAAGCAGTTGCGGCCGGTGTGCTATCTGCCCCGCCGCTGCGACCTGCACCATCCACAAGCCGTCAGCCCCTCCATTTTGTGTGGGCAGTCCGCCATCTCGCTCGTGAGCAGTCCATGCGGATAGCCATCTCTCCTCGTCGTTCTTTTCTCCATCGCGGTTGTCGTCGGTTCATCTACACGAGACCATCCTACCGCAGCAGATGCATTCGAGGACACCTACCTCCTCAGCGTGGAGGTTACCCACCAAGACGAGCATGTCCGCTCCATCCTATGTGATGATGTAGCAGGTCAGACTCTGAAGAACTATGCAGGTCAAACTCTGAAGAAGTAGCAGATCGACATATTTATCTTTCTCCAGCGGGGATGCTGGACACCACCCCGTGAAGTACAGGGTTTACAAGGTCGAAGAGTTGGTCTGACCATGTTCGTCGACCGCCTAAACCAGCTGTTAACATGATCTTCTCTAGCTCGGGTTGCTACATTCAGTTAACTAGTTTCGTATCCATGAGCAAAGACAAGTTACACTGAGCAGAGAGAGAACAAAAAATAAACGTGTGGTTGTGGTCTGTTCCAGGAGGTAAGATGGAGAGATAAGGACCGAAACGTGTGGTGTAAAAGCAAGTACAGCTTTGTGTATAAAAAGAATATTGTATTTGTTTGAAAGGAACGTATGTGGTACTTCTAGTGCTACTTGTATCAAAGTGTTTTGACTGATGTGTGTTGATTTTATGAGAACAGTGTACTGGTTAAAGTTTCCTTTTGAATAGTTTAGTTAAAGTTCTTTGGCCGATGGATGTTGATTTTACGAGAGTTACTACCAAACCCAACTAGTCACAAAATGACATTACAAATTTCACGCATTTATGAAAAACATAGTTCAAAGGACATTTAATAAAAAACAATAGTTTGGAGACATGAAATATGGAGATTTGGAAAAATTAGAACACTATAGAATATAAATAAATAAAGATGAAGTTCATTGTGAAAAAGCAAGGGAGGTCAAAAGCACTAAAATCTTCAAAATAGAACCTCTGAAGACATGTAACATCGAAAGTAAAAAATATATCTTCAGTGAAGTTGGAATGAGAAGCATAATTCTGAGTTCGAAAAATAAACAAAATAACTAATTTAAAGGAAGTGTGTATCTTAAAAAACAAAATGAAAAACACTCTAAGTTCATGAATCTTTATTAAAAAGTCTATCTTTAGTTTTGGGCGAGTACGTCATCACATTGAGAAAAATGCCAAGGTATATTATAAAAAGTCAAAGCAAGTATGATTTTAAGTTGTCTTTTACTGGTTGAGCGCAATATATAAGAATTTTGATTTTTCAAACATTCATGATTACTTCGTGTGATTTGTAGTGCGGAACAGAAAAGATTCATGACTATATATGACTCAATGATGACGTATATGGTGTCGATAGTCCAATCATTATGGATAAAAAATGAGTAGTTGAACAAAAAATTTAAGGTAAAAAACCACAAGACTCAATGGAAAATTCGGAGAGGTACATGTACAAGAATCAAGAGAAGTCATAGTTGAGAAATCGAGAAGTTTGAATTTAAATAAAAGAGTAGTTCGATCGTGAAAAAAATGGATCTTTAGAAACGTAATAAAAATTCAGATTTTTCTATTTCTGAAAAGAACCCAAGAAGTTCAATTAAACTACCAAAGTAGTTCGATCTTAATAAATATTGCCATTTTTTGTGTTCAAAAATAAAACCAAGAAGTTCAAATTAAAAATAACGAAGTAGTTTAATCTATATGAAAATAACGGATTTTACCGCTTCAAATAATAAAACCAAGAAGTTCAAGTTAAAATAGGTGGAGCGCTTCAATGTTTTAAAAAAACTCAGATATTTTCACGTAACCGAGAGAAGTTCAGGTTGATAACCGCCAGAAGTTTACGTACTACACGGTGGGCATTCCTTATGAAAAAAGTGCAAAAATTCTTATGAGAGAGCTTGAACAAAAATAAGTGACAGAAGTTCAAGGTGAAAACAGTGAGAAGTTCAACTATTACACGGAATGCGTTTCAGATAAAAAATTAAGAATAGAAAACAAAAATCTTAAAAGGTATGTTGCAAGAAGTTCCCGTACTCCTCCGTGCATGGTTTAGAATTTAATTGCGGGAAGTCTGACATCCAATTACATGTTTGAAGATGGCAAGAAATGACGTCCGACCTTCAATTGTATGTAATTCGACGTACACACTAAAATGTGACAGAAGTTCATAGTGAAGACAATGAGAAGTTCAAGTACTGTAAGGAATGCATTTAGGTGAGAAATAAAAGTATAGAAAAATTAAAGCTTAAAAGTTTTGTTGAAAGAAGTTCAAGTACTATGTCTAGAGAAGTTCAAAAATTCTCGCGAGAGAGGTTCACCTTGTATTTCCATGTTTGATTTTTTTCGTATAAAAATCAAATACAATTCTTTACTCAAAATATAAAAACGTGAAGTTCATATTGAAATAACAAAGAAGTTCAGAGTTTATTAAACCTAGGATTTACCTGTTCAAAAAATGAAAACACAACACCATTTTTTGCACTTTTAAAAACAACTCATAAATGAAAAAAATGGTTGCTAGAAGTTCAAGTGCTCAGTGAGGAAAAGTTCAACAAATTCTTGTGAGAGAGGTTCACCGTGTATTTAGATGTCCAAAATACAAAAAAAATATGTTGTTTTTTGTGTTTTAAAACAATTCTCTCAAACCAGAGAGAAGTGCAAAGTGATAATAACCAGAAGTTCACGTACTACATGGTGTGTATTTCATATAATATAAAATAATAATAAAGTGAAACAGAGTGAAGTTCAAACAGACATGCCCCAGAAGTTCAACTACTTCACGCGGTGCAAAAAGTAGCACGTAAAAACAGAGTGAGTTTCAAACAGACATGCCCGAGAAGTTCAACTACTTCACGCAGTGCGTTTCCTTTCGCAATGAAGGCAGAAATCATGATCTCGTCATTTCTCTAATTTACTTCAAAATGATAGGAATATCATTTGGGTAAGTTCAAGTCCTCAGTCGGAGAAAGTTAAAAAAATATTATGAGATAGGTTTGTACAAAAAAAATATCATTTGTGTACACACTGACGAAATGGATGAGAAAATTACAAACGAAAATACGTCACGGAAGTTCAACATGAAAACAACAGGAAGTTCGACTACTATAGTGAATGAAATTGAGATGAAAAACTTTTAAAATTGTCGCGAGTATGAAAAACGATCAACACGGGAAAGTTGCGTGTTTACAGCAGCTTTCCATCGGTATATCACTTGCTCAATTCCGGTGAGTGGATGGAGAGCTACGAGCAAAAAAATCATGTGAAAAAAAGAGTAAAGTTCAAGTAGACATGCCGAGAAGTTCAGGTTCTTCACGAGGTGCATTTTCAAAGAATCTGTTTCGCGATAAAGGCAGAACGAACGATCTCGTCATTTTTGAAATTACTTGAAAACGGCAAGGAATCATAGAAAACCATCAACATGAAAAAGTTTCGGATTTTCCGTAGCTTTTCAGCGGTATATTATTAGCCCCATTCCGATAAAGTTTGTAGAAATTACGGCAAAAATATGTTTTTAGCCATTTTCAAAACTAACATAAAACCGTAATGAATTAGGAAAAATAATATATACAAAAAAGTTTCGCATTTCTTCAAGCTTTCCAACGCCATATCATTTGCTGCATTTGGACGTACTGTTAAAAAATTAGCTCGAAAATACGAACTTGGTGGAACTTGTACCGTTTTCTAAATTACTTTTAAACCGTTCAAAATTAGAAACAACTTTTAACATGAAAAAGTAGCGCATTTTCATAAACTTTCCAACACCATATTATTTGCCTCGATTGGATTGGCTGTTTAGAAATAGCATCAAAAATACAAACTCGGGTGTTTCATTTGCGAAATTCTACGATTTTCCGAATTACCTTTTAACCATAGGGAATTAGAGAAAACTTTCAACATGTGGAAGGAGCGGTTTTTCAGCAGCTTTACAACGCCATATTATTTGCCTCATTCCGATAAATGGTTTAAAATGCGGTCGAAAATACGATTCACGTTTTTGTATGAAGAAAAAACGATTTTCAAAACTGCTCTTAAACCGCTTACATTTTGCCAAAAATTTAAGTTGGGTCATGATACTGATGTCTATAACTTTCCAAAAATTTAATTTGGACACCTTTTAGTTGAAGTTCAACCTAGTACTCGGGGAAGGTCAGGCGCTGTACTCGGGAAGTTCATGTTGTGATCAGAATATTATTCTGATCCCGTGATCAGAATAGTATTTATATATATATATATATATATATATATAGTGTTACTATTCATCACCCAGGGTGCAGAATAAGTTATTCTTCACTCGAGGTAATCTTACGATCATTTCATAATTAAATTATGTTTCGAATTCAAATAGTTACATTCCTATTGATTCACTACGTAAAATTTGACATAAGAAAATAAAAATATAGGTCATAAGACAATAAAATTTGCAGTTTATGTGTATTTTAGACTATGTTTTTACATTTCTAATTTTACATAACATAAAATATTTTTATGGCGATTATATATTTTCTTACGGTCCCTTTTTGCATCAGAAATAAGACAAAACTTACGGAACATAAAATTACGGTGCATTGATCGTAAAATAGAGGGGGGTGAAGAATAACTATTCCTCGCCCAGGGTGACGAATAGCGCGACCCTATATATATATATAGCTACCTCTTGGCAAGGCCAAGCTTTTTCTCAGACCGCTTGAGGTCCTGCTTCAGTGCGGCGACCTCCGCAGTCAGTGCGGCAGAGGTCAGCAGCGAAGCCTGCATACGCATATAGACATACTTATATTAGACTCCTGCAGATATTATTTGATCCTCTATTCGGCTTTTCTTTGTGAACACCAAACAGAGCATCATGGGCTACTGTTTATGCGGTAATATTTTCCTATATTTAAAATACTTACCTCAAAGCCTGTTAGAAGGATGGCACAGCCTCCAGTCAGTCCGCTCTTGGCGGACTGAACCTTCTTGATCACTGCACTCATAATAGTGCGGTGCTCTTCGTCGATGGAAGCGCCACGAAGCGCTCCTAGCAGGTTGTCCGGTGCCTCTGGATGGACAGAGGTCATCGGCACGGGCGGCTTGCCCCTCTTGGAAGGGGGCCGCCTGCCAGAGTCCGGAACCACTGGAGGTTCTGGCGCGGCATTCGGCTAGGGGCCGAACTTGGAGCCCTGGGGAGTCTTGCTCCCTTCGCGCCTGGAGTCCGGAAGTTCATCTTGAGGCGCCTCCGGAACTACCTCCCCCCCGGCTCGGTGCCCCTTGAGACAATACCTCGACATTGCCCGTAGGGCAAGGAGAGGAGGCGATTGGAAGTGTATCACTATCCATATCCGACGAGTCCAAGGAACCGTCCGACGAGCATACGTCGATACGGGCTTGGGGCGGACCGCATAATCATATTCGACGTTAGGAGAAGCAGTGCAACAAAAGTATGATATGAGTTACTCTGGTATCCGAATACTTACGACTTCGCCAGGGGCTTGGCCCTGAGTAGCCACTCGTCTTCGCCGTCGACGGCGGTGGTGGAGCAGTCCGGAAGGAGAGTCCTTCCCTTCTTGGACCCTTCGGCCTCCCCAGTTGGGGCGGCCTTCCTTTTCTTGTCTCCCCCAGCTGGAGGGGGAGAATCTTCATCTTCCTTCTCCTCATTTTCACAGGAGGAGTGCGTCTCGGAGTTATCGGACGATGTGTCCGATACCACCTGGCGCCGGGAACTCTTTCGGGTTCCCGTGGCCTTCTTCTTGGTCTTCTCCGGCACCTCATAAGGAGCCGGAGTCCGCATCTCCGTCAGGAGAGCGTCTGCAGGGTCTTTGGGCAGAGGGGCCAGACAGTTAATCTGCTCCGATGTCTCCACCCAGTCCTGTCAAAGGCATGGGAGCTCAGACCCCGCACATGGTTAAAGCTATGGGAAATAAATACCCTACCAGATGTACAGAACTTACCGGATTCGCAGGGCGCTTCGCGCTTAGCTCGCGGTCCTCGGTAAGAGAAGGGGGGACCTCGGCGCCCTTGAACAACACCTTCCAGACATTCTTATGCATCGTGTCGAAGAGCTCGCATAGAGTCTAGTGCTGGGCCGGGTCGAACTCCCATAAGTTGAAAGCCCGTTGTTGACACGAGAGGATCCGGCGGAAGAGCATGACCTGGACTATGTTGACAAGCTTAAGTTGCTTGCTTGTCATGTTCCGGATACACTTATGGAGAACGTCCAGCTCCACCGATGAGCCCCAAGATAGGCCCTTCTCCTTCCAGGAAGTGAGCCGCGTGGGGATTCCGGATCGAAACTCAGGGGCCGCCACCCAGTTGGTGTCACGCGGCTCGGTGGTGTAGAACCACCCCGATTGCCACCCCTTTATGGTCTCCACGAAGGAGCCCTCGAGCCATGTAACGTTGGGCATTTTTCCCACCATGGCCCCGCTGCATTCCGCTTGTTGGCCGCCTACTACCTTCGGCTTGATATTGAAGGTCTTCAGCCATAGGCCGAAGTGGGGCCGGATGCGGAGGAAAGACTTGCACACGACGATGAACGCCGAGATGTTGAGGATGAAATTCGGGGCCAGATCATGAAAGTCCAGCCCATAATAGAACATGAGGCCGCGGACGAATGGATGGAGGGGAAACCCCAGTCCGCGGACAAAGTGGGGGAGGAAAACCACCCTTTCGTGAGGTTCCGGGGTAGGGACAATCTGCCCGTGGCTGGCAGCCGGTGCGCGATATCCACGGCTAAGTATCCGGCTCCATGTAGTTTTTGATGTGACCCTCCGTGACGGAGGAGGCCATCCACTTGCCTCCCACTCCGGACATGTTTGGAGAGAGTTGAGGAGAAGGATGTGGACTTGGGCGCTGGAGCTCGAGTGCGCGAAAATGGATGAGCAAGGAGGAAGAAGGCGTGGGTAGAAGAAGGTGAAACCTTATCCCTTTATAAGGGCGGACGAAACTATGCGCCCCCACCAGCCTGGTAAAACTCGCTTATCCCCAAGCGCCGTAATTGATGGCGCGGTTGGGTTACCCACGTCCGTATTGATGGGAATCCCGTAATAGAGGGACACGATCTCTGCTTCGACAAGACGTGCCAAGGAAACTGCCTCACGAAACACGCTGAGATAGGTTATGAAAAACGATTCGACTAAAGACCTGGCTGTGGTGTGATGCCATGCTACGGGGTACGTCAGCAGATCAGATTTGTGGAAATATTATTCTCTCTACGGTGGTATGTGGAACTTGTTTTGCAGAGCCGGACACGATCCTTGTGTTCAAAATCTTCTATGAAGTATTCGGAGGAGGAACCCGCCTTGCAATGCCGAAGACAATCTGCGCGCCGGACTTATCGCCATTGAAGCCTGGTTTAGGGGCTACTGAGGGAGTCCTAGATTAGGGGGTATCCGGGCAGCCGGATTATATCCTTTGGCCGGACTGTTGGACTATGAAGATACAAGATTGAAAACTTCGTCCTGTGTCCGGATGGGACTCTCCTTGGCGTGGAAGGCAAGCTTGGTAATACGGATATGCAGATCTCCTTCCTTGTAACCGACTCTGTGTAACCCTAGCCCCCTCCGGTGTCTATATAAACCGGAGGGTTTTAGTCCGTAGGACAACATACAATCATACCATAGGCTAGCTTGTAGGGTTTGGCCTCTCTGATCTCGTGATAGATCTACTCTTGTACTACTTATATTATCAAGAATAATCAAGCAGGGCGTAGGGTTTTACCTCCATCAAGAGGGCCCGAACCTGGGTAAAACATCGTGTCCCCTTCCTCCTGTTACCATCCGCCTTAGACGCACAGTTCGAAACCCCCTAACCGAGATCCGCCGGTTTTGACACCGACAGGCGGCATGCAGCACGGCGGGGCATCTGGCTCCGGCAATGACCGAGACAGTACCATAGCTGTACCGCTCGAGCATGCAACTCTCAAAACGGGCCCCTCTTCGTCCGGTGGCTGCATGGCTTCTCTAAAGCCTACATCGTCAGGCGTGTTCATATCTTCCAGAACTCGAGGACGAGCTAGGGCTCATCATGCATGCAAGGAAACAAACCTCCCCAAGGGCGTGAAAGAGCTGTTACTACAAGCTTAGTCGTACAGGGAGAGCAGCAAGCTAGGATCTAATCAAGTCTGTAGAAGCAGTGGTTGTCATGCATCAAGAAAGGGAGCTCTTGGAATAAACAAATGAGCTGGAGAGAGTGTACTGACTACTAAGGGTGGGAGAACGAGCAGGGTGGATCGGAATGACTGCTAACAGCGGTGGACTTAGTGGACAACAGACGCGGCAAACTAGGGCAAAGAGCAAACCTGCTAGCCTCTCTGGCGTTTGGCCTACCTGGAGGAGCTAAACTGCAGAGCCGGTCGTGGACGATGATGATCACCAGCAACGGGAGGTCGGCTGTCGATGGCGGCCGTCGGCTACAGGGCGATCATCGCTCGAGCAGCAGCAAGGTCGTTGGTGGCGGCACGACAGGGTGGCCACTGGCGAGTGGTGTTGGGCGCCCTTGCCGCCGGGAAGGCGATGGCAGCAAGGCTCGATGGTGGCCGCCGGCGTCAGAACGATCACCGGCGAGGTTGTGGGTTGCCGCCCTCACACTCACTCAGACCTGTGTGCAGGAGACAT
>NC_041382.1:719772340-719778150 GCF_002162155.2 Triticum dicoccoides | reverse complement strand
CGGGATGCCGATATATCTGACCTGGAGTTTTGTAAAGTATCATAAAGAAAAAGGAATAGAATATGGTAACCAAAGGTTCACTCGAATACAATTCGTGTGAGTATAGGGGTCAACATGGATGTCCACGGTTCGATTGCTAGAGCCGGGACTGGATCGATTGTTCGGCGTGGATGCCAAGGAGACTACTCTGGATCCGTACAGCATGGTTTGTTTAGCGATGATGACAACACTGAGGTTCCGCATAATTTTTGCATGCTTCGGCATTAAACTTTTTGGATTTGTCCGATGGGTCTTTTCGGGTTTCATCATTCCTTGCGAAATTGGAGCTGGCGTGGTGGTTTTGCTGGTGAGAATGAAATATGAAGGTGCCCATATCGGGGGTCTAGGACAGCGCATGCCTTGCACATTTCTCTTGTAAACCTTGTTGTCAAAGTTGGAGTACCTATTGTTGGCGCTACGGTGCTTGTAAGATGTCGCGAGGATAGCATCGTTGGTGATTGTGTGTGGCAAAGTCGGACTAGCTGGATCAAAGGTGGTTGGTGATGACCTTGGTGCTTATGGGCAGTCTTGACGGTTGTTCTCTTATTACCGGCGTATCTGTAAGTTTGTGTCGGTAGTAATATTGGTCGGGGATTCCCTATTGGCAATTGTCATGCTACATGACGATCGTCCTTTGTGCGCATAATTTCGGTTTTCGCCTGATTTTACCCAAATTAACATGACAACTCTGTTCTATTTAATTAGTTGATTGAGGCCAAGGCCTCCGTGTAAAAAATCCAAAAGATAAACTATGTAGTTTCTACATGATAAACTTTCGATCTATTCATAATCAATCATGAGTAAAGAGAACATCAGAGGTCACAAAAATTATAAGAAAATTATCACCTAGGAACGACTACAAGCACTAGATCAAGCCAAAGGCACGACGACGTCATCGCCCCTCCCTCACTTGAGTTTCGCAAATCTTGTTATAGTAGACAGCCAGGAAGTCATCGTGCTAAAGCCCCACAGGACCAACACACTAGAGTAGCAACCATCACCGATGAAGAGAATCGTAGATCGAAAGGATCAAACGTCATAAGCACCCAAAGAAATACTAGATTAAAATAGATCTTCTAAAGACCGGCACCGACTGAATCCCGGGAGATCTGGTGAATACACACCTCCAAACACCCTCCAACGATTGTAGATGCACCATGGGGACGGGGATTGAATGTGACCAACATGATTCCTATTAAGGGACATCGCCACCATCATATAACCCCAACCAAGAGGATGAACCTAACAAGAACGAGAGTGGGGTCCCTCCTGCCGGCGGAGGGTCGAGGTCCTTTGCACCTCCACGCACTACTAGGAAAAGGCCTACTAATGGCGCACCAGTTTTGCCTACTAAGGGCGCACTACTGGTTCGCCATTAGTATCATGCCACTATTATTTTTTACTAATGGCGCACCACTGGTGCGCCATTAGTATCTGGTATACTAATGGCGCACCACGCAGTGCGCCATTAGTATAGAACACCATGCGCCATTAGTATGCCTCCCAGGGGGGCCATATTTAACCATGTGCTTTGGCATACTAATGGCGCACTGTGGGGTGATGTGCCATTAGTATCCTTTGGCATACTAATGGCGCACTCTATAGTGATGCGCCATTAGTATCCTTTGGCATACCAATGGTGCACCTTGAGGTGATGCGCCATTAATATGAATATTAGGTTTTTTTTACTTTTCTGATTTTTGCACAGGTTACAAAATATATTATTGGACAGAATATAGACAACAGTACACAGCAACAGCAGATTCATCGAATACAATAGAAGATTAGTCTCCGAATACAATTCATCATATTAGTCTCAGAATTCAAAAGACCGAACAAAGATAAAACATTACAAGTCTCGAGACCGCGAGTATCGAGTTTGTCTTCACATTACAAGTCGATATTGATCATCTAAACTACCATCACATAGAAGAGAGCTGCGCTCATCATGATGAGTATCATCGCGATGAAACTGGTCTTCATCCGGTTCCTCCAACGCTCCCTCCTCTCTCCCCCGCTAGATAGCGGGTGTATCTAGATTCCGCCTCCGCCCTAGTGGTGTACCCTTTGTAACTGTTACCGCCGAAGCGGTGAACCTGTCTCCGACACTCCTTCCATTCGTCGTAGACTCCGGGAACCTTACCCTTGTACACAACATACGACGGCATCTCTATGCACAAGCCAAACAACAGACCATACATAAGCAATATATAAGTATGCAGCAAAAGGATCGACAGAGAAAAGCAAGACATTAATAGCACGATTCATGGTCCTACTAATAAATAGCATCGATTACATCTAAGTTGAACGACTGTCCAAACCAAAGAGACATACAATTCATTAAAGTTTAATTACAACATGAGCCAATCAATGTTTCAAAACTACACATCACTACTTTCGACTCGACTCATGGGATAGGAGCGTGGATGAAGCCGTCGTCTGTCGTGATGGTCATGAAATCGCGGGCGTTGTCAGCCTGCATTTGTAGCGTTCCGTCTATCTCACTGTTGGACGGTTGATATCTGAGGTAGAACTGCCCTGAGGTATGAAGGACATCTTGATGGATGATGTCCGTAAACTCCGACTGGATGCGAAAGAATTCTTGTCTGATGTCCGCGTCCTGGATTGTCGACAAGCTCGCGGCCCAATCTTTGAGATTATCTGGTAGCAGAAGGTGATGATGGTCCCTTACGATCGCCACATGTGATGGAGGGCGTAGTAGGCATCCTTCTAGCAGCCAGGCGGCTGCTTGACGCAGCAAAACTTAGTATTGTGGGCGAACACATGCTTGCCGTACTTACGAACTGCCCTGGTGAAGGTGCCTCCAGATTTGGCGTAACCGGGGAGAACATCATCAAGAACTTTCTTGATATTTGTGTAGTCTATCTTGGAGCCACGGTTCGGGTCGAAATACGTGGCCATGGAATATTTCGGGCTTAAGAGGATGAGTGTGCAATGTGTGTCACTGCACATAACACAGAATGTTAGAAAAAAAAGAACGATCGAAATCTAAGAAATCATATGTTACGGGGCGGTTAAGGGATGACTTACTCGGGAAAGTAAGCCACGAGGAAGTTATCCTTATCTGGGTTTGCCAGAATGACGCCTTCGAGGTGTCAACTCGCGAATTGGCGGTCCCCAGCGCTGCTCAAGAGCTTGGCACGCATGTAGAAGGGGTCGACTATCACGATGTCCGGGGTATTGTCTCTAATGATCCGCATCTCCTTACTCAGCGAAAACAACCGAACGAAGGTGTAGTGCAGCGGATGAAGGTTAAACATAACAAAGATGTCATCAAACCATAGGACAATCGTACCCCCGACGGCGCCATCCATAAAGCCCTTGCCCTCTGGCACCTTGGCCACGAAAACCGGGTATGCCACATCATTCTCTCTGAGACGCCGCTTCTCCAAAGAAAGAACACTGTCGTGCAGACTCCGCATAGCATCGGTTGCAGCATTGAGCATATTTGTCGGTAGCATCGCCCTACCCGCCACATGCACCCTCCTCGAGATATCCTTAGATGAAGGTGGCCCGTCCTGAGCACGGATCGTACTCAGTGCCGGCTGGCTCGCACCGGCGCCCTTTTTAGTCTTTCGTTTCCGGCTCTTCTTCTTGATCTGCTGTAATGGGACCGAGTTCTGCTCATAGACCGCCTTCTTGAGCGTGCTGGGGCTAATAATATTTCGCACCTCAGCTATCTGAGGCTCGGTGAAGGCGGCAACTGGAGGCATCTCCTGAGAACTGAACGCCAGACGAGGCCTGTTGCAACGGGGTTTCTCCGCCGTACAAGCTAGATCGCGGTCGTCTTGGTTGGGTTCTTGAGAAGGAGGCCCGCAGAACTCGTCACCGTACCCATGTTCGGAAAAGTACTTATCGATGTTGGTAAATGTACCGTCGTCATCGTCCGGATCCTTGCGTCTTCGGGGTTCGGTTTCACCATCGAACAGATCCTTGTGTTTCCTCCACGGGTCATCGTCGCGAAGCCACCTTCGATGTCCCATGAAGACGGTTTTCGAAGACCCGGGATCTCTATCTAGCTGGCGATACGTTGTGTCATCCATGCACCTGACGCATCCAAAAAATTCGTGGACCACCTGCCCCGCGAGATATCCGTAACCGAGATAGTCGTGCACCGTCGTGAGCAGTGCGGCTCTCATAGGGAAATATTCTTTCTCTGCGGCATCCCACGTATTGGCTGGCATTTTCCACAGCGTGTCTAGCTCCTCTTTCAGCAGCCCCAGATACAGATTGATGTCGTTCCCTGGTTGTTTCGGCCCTTCAATTAGCATACTCATGTGAATGTACTTCCTCTTCATGCACAACCAGGGGGGAAGGTTGTACATCCACACAAACACAGGCCAGGTGCTATGTGTGCTTCTGTGGCTGCCAAACATATTGACTCCATCGGTGCTCGCGCCCAGCACGATGTTCCTTGGATCCTTCCCAAATTCTGGGTGTTTGAAGTTCAACGCTAGCCACTGGCTCCCATCCTTAGGGTGACTCAACATCTTGTCTTTTTTATTTATCTCCGGATCATTTGCGTCATTTTATCGCTTCTTCTCCTCCCTATGCGCGTGCCAACGTAGGAGCTTTGCTACCTTAGGGTCCGCGAAATACCGCTGCAGACGAGGAGTGACCGGAAAGTACCACACCACTTTTCGAGGAGCTTTCTTTCTCTTCTTGTATCGAGTGACGCCGCACACCGGACATATGGTAGACTCCACGTGCTCGTCCCGATAAATGATGCAATTGTTCATGCACACATGGTATTTCACGTGCGGTAACTCCAGAGGACACACGATTTTCTTCGCCTCCTCGAAACTGGTAGGGCACTTGTTCCCCTTGGGAAGACGTTCATGCCAGAATGACATGTTCTCGTCGAAGCATGCGTCGGTCATTTTGTGTTTTACCTTCATCTCCAGAGCATGAGCGTTACTTTCAGGCGGGTATCCTCAGGCCTGCATCCTTCATACAATGGAGTAACCGCGTCTATCTCCAGTTGATCCAGCTTGGCTTTCTCTCGGGCGGCAGCTCTTGCGTTATCCGTCTGCTTGAGAAGCAGCTCTTAAATACGAGGGTCCTGCACCCAGCCCATCGATGGTCCATCGTCGTCTGCTCTGCCGGCATCTTCATCTTCATGATCATGCCCTTCGTCTGCTCCAGCATCTTCCTCATCATCATGTCCGGCATCTTCTACATGATGACTGTGTACAGCATCACCATCGTGATCATGTCCTAGAGATTCTTCGTCTTCTCGCCCGCCCGAGCCGCGGTGGTTGTCTTGCTGCCCTTCCTCATTTCTTGCCCGCCCCCCATGGACGACTTCATAGTCATCTTCATCACCTTGCCACCGATAGCCATCCATGAAACCACGCAAGAGCAGGTGGTCCCGCACCTGCCCGGAATCCGGGTCCGTAATAAGGCTCTTCAGCTTGCATCTTCGACACGGACATCTTATCTCCATCTCATTCTTTTGAAGCATCTTGGCCTTCGTGGAGCTCAAAAACCTATTCACGATGCCTTCGGTCATCGTGCGGACCATGGTCGCCTGCGGGGTAGAGCAAAACGATATTTTAGAACCAAGAAAAAATTTGGCATGACTTTCCCTAAAAATAGGATCAAAAAGAATGCATAGTGCCAAAATTCTCGCCGAAACGGAAATGAATCAACATTCCGGCAAAATATCGGCAACTATCGCATTTCAAATACCGATACCTGCAAACACAAACATATATGCAACACCACAAACATACATAGATCTAGCTAGG
>NC_041382.1:719771865-719772220 GCF_002162155.2 Triticum dicoccoides | reverse complement strand
CACAAAAAGTGCATGTGCACGTTGTTGGAGCGAGCTAGGGAGAAAAAAAGTAGATCTACAACATGAAGATAGCTTTCCCCTTACTTACCTATCAAAAAAAAGGTAATTTCACCACTTAATTTTGATGAATCTATGGTGCAAATGAGGTGAGGAGAAGGAGGCAGCCGACAAGCTTGGAGAAGGAGGTGGAGGGAATGAAGTGGGGAAAGTGAGTGTGTAGGTGTGGCTGTCCAAAATATCTAGCTGGTCCCAAGTTACTAATGGCGCACCACCCAGCCATGCGCCATTAGTAGCCCAACATACTAATGGCGCACCTGCTAGCCGTGCGCCATTAGTAGTTTTGCAAAATAATATA
>NC_041382.1:719760960-719771345 GCF_002162155.2 Triticum dicoccoides | reverse complement strand
CACCACTTTTCTGGTGCGCCATTAGTGTCAATTTTATCTATAGCCCTTTTTCTAGTAGTGACAGACCAAAGGCCATCAGAGATGGGGCAAACCGGCGATGGCGCTGACGGGAGGAGGAAACCCGATCGCCCTGGTTCTTTTCTTGGGGAGGAGGAATGAGTGTGTTTATCTTTAGCTTTATCCTAGCTTTGTCAAATAAGTAGCGATTTTAGTAGTTCCCAATATATTTTGGAACCTCAAAATGGAAACCAACATCATAACAGCAAGCAAAATGACCAAAGTTTGATAGGCAGTTGGGAGGAAGGTATCAAATCAGATGAGGGTCTCTAGGCTAGGAGGGGCGATGAACAGAACATCCTATTTCAGTTGACAGTAGAAGAGAAACAAATACTAATTTTCCATTAGTGTTGCAAACTTATATATTCCTCGTACCACGATACTTCCTAATCTATCGATGCTCTTTAGTGTGTGTGTGGGTGGTGATGGGGGCTATCACAACTTCTCAGTTGGCTCTCTTATTTTCGGCGATATTATGGGCCCCTGTAAACCTGTTTAGTTTCTCGTATGATATTCCTACCCTTGTGCCCATGGCTCAAACGGAATTTTTTAGTCTGATGGTTAAAAGGAGTCATGGGAGAAATGGACAAAAGATTACGGAGTCTCAAAATAAAAAAATTAAAAGGCAAGTAAGAAGGTTGTGGTAGTTTAAGGACTCCTGATACAATTTGCATTTTATTCATTACACACAAATGTAAGTTCGCTTTGAAAAGGGGATACATGAAGAACGTGGATTTCACTTGCCAACAAGGACCCAATAGATTATAGATGCACTTGTCGAAAAATGGTGCCAAAATAAAACACAATGACATGTCAACTGTCTCTTACAACTTGAAAAGAGAAAACGAAATTATGTTCGACTCCCTCCCATTCTTTTTTTTTTTGCGAAAAGACTCCCTCCCATTCTGAATATAAGGATTTTAGAGATTTTAATTTGGACTACATACATAAGTATACAAACGTATTTTAGAGTTTAGATTCACTCATTTTGCTACTTATGGTATCCATATTAAAATCTCTAAAAGGATTTATATTTAGAAGCAAATGGAGTAGCACATAAATGTCTTTCTTGGATTCCTATAAACAGACTTTGATGACATGCAAACATTTTTCTTTTTTGCACATAAGAGTGTTTAGTTTTTCTATTTTCGGGAGAGTGTTTAGGTATTTCACATACATATAGGATTTGTGTAAGAGGTCGACACATAAACTTCCAAATCCAAAAACTCCCTCCGTTCCGTAATTCTTGTTGTGCTTTTAGGTCAAAACTAAAACTATGACAAGAATTATAGAATTGAGGCAGTATATAAGAGTGTTTAGGTATTTCACATAAGCAAGCACCAATATCATCAAACAACAGAACCCTTTGGTAGTTACAAATACTCAACCTTTTAACTTCTCACGTCCACACTCTGGCGGTGCTCTCGCGCTCGGCGTCACTATTATAGCTTAGAGATTGGAGCAGCTTTATTACATCGGGAAGAAAACACACGGAATTCAAACTAGGGACATCATAATCATGTATGATATCTCTCAACAGATTCAGTTGTAGGCGTCGGGGTTGGCGATGAGGTAGGCCTCGGCGGCCTTGAAGATGGCGGTGACGGATTCCTTGGCCTTGGTGATTTCGTCATTCACCTCCACGCCTGGCAGCAGCTTGTACGTCGAGTCCACTTTCACGACGCTCCTGCCGTTGGCCGCCGGCTCCACCTTGATGTGTGACGTTGCGGTCTCGATGGCCGAGCCGATGCCGCCGCCCTCGATGAGGGTTGACTTGCATTCGCACTTCTCCTCGTCCAGGAACTCTAGCCTCTCCTTCATGACGCTAAAGGGCATGGCTGCATGATCAACTGCGTGTTATGCTTTCGCTTGACCATGTATAGATACACGCCGGATTTCTAGACTGAGGTGACACGCATGGGTTGTATGGGATTGTGATGCGTACCTACCTGAGGTAAAGTTGAACTGCCTGACGCTGCCGATGCCGCCTTCGCCGTTGACGGGATGGGCGCTGGCGACGATGTGGGGCGCGAGCTTGGGTGCCAGAGTGTGCCAGTCCATGACGCCGGCACGGAACAGGCGCGGTGCCGCGACTGAGGACTCAATCTCGTGGGTCCAGCTGTTGGTGGAGGCCATTGCTGCGGCGATCAACTAGTTAAGACGGGCAGGCGCGAAGGCTATGAGCTCAGTCAGAGCGTTGTGTTGCTAGTGCAAAGTAGTTGCAGTATGTTGCAGCGGCTGCTTGGTTGCCCAGAGCGTGCGCGGCGAGAGCTATAAATAGGTGTCCCGGAGCGCGGGGTTGGTGCCGGATGGGGTCTGGTGAGGTCGCCGGTCGCCGAGTATCCACGAGGGACAGCAGTTCAGACTTAATCATGCAGGCCGGGTTGGCATGGATGGCACCCCTCGTGGCCCTCGTCGTCAACGTTTATTGATTCTGGTGTGCAAAGAATGTGGTCCAGGGAGTAAAATACTGTAATGCCAAACGAAAATAATGATGACAGGTGTGGTTGGCATATGGCATGGTTGGTGTCTTGGCGGGAAAAGAAAAGGCCACTCTTTCAGTGGGCTACATGTCTGTACGTAAACTATTCTCGCGTGTTTTATTCAGAGTTTTTAAAACTATTTATTTATTAGGAGTTATTATTTGAGTACACCAGCTGTTATTTTGACCATCCTTGACACAATGTTCTGTGTATTTTCTTTACACCAAATTTCATTGGAATCGACTATCTTTCCGGAAATTCAATTTGGCTCACGGGAGCACATGCTCCCGGGCCCAAAAATAATTTGTCGAATGTGAAAAAAATCAAGACAAAATTTTTATGTGATCTTAGTCACATACAAATGCTACCTGCAGATTTTGAGGCAAAAAGGTTAAGCATTTTGGCATGTGCAAAAAAAAGACCAAATGTCATCCAAAAATGTGACCCCAAATTTGTTTTTTTCACCGACGAAACATTGCTGTTGCGTTTCACATGAAATTTGTCACATCTTCCAATGCATTGGTGCTTAGGTGAAATGCTAAGTGCATTAACAACCATAGTAACTAATCTTCTCAATACATAGGTGCTGAACTTTTGTATCTAAGCTCCTCTCATTTAATTGCTTAAAACCTAAATTCCTTCACACATGGGTTGGTAGCCATTTTGCACAGTTTCACACGCTTATCATCGTTTCCTTTCGGGGTCAGCATAATGCTCTTTCTTCTCTTTAAGTGCTGAGGGAGTCCTGGATTAGGGGGTGTTCGGGTAGCCGGACTATACCTTCAGCCGGACTCCAGGACTATGAAGATACAAGATTGAAGACTTCGTCCCGTGTTCGGATGGGACTTTCCTTGGCGTGGAAGGCAAGCTTGGCGATGCGGATATTCAAGATCTCCTACCATTGTAACCGACACTATGTAACCCTAACCCTATCCGGTGTGTATATAAACCGGGGGTTGTAGTCCGTAGGCAATCAACTCCATATACAACAATCATACCATAGGCTAACTTCTAGGGTTTAGCCTCTTTGATCTCGTGGTAGATCTACTCTTGTACTACCCATATCATCAATATTAATCAAGCAGGACGTAGGGTTTTACCTCCATCAAGAGGGCCCGAACCTGGGTAAAACATCGTGTTCCCTGCCTCCTGTTACCATCCGGCCTAGACGCACAGTTCGGGACCCACTACCCGAGATCCGCCGGTTTTGACACCGACATTGGTGCTTTCATTGAGAGTTCCTCTGTGCCGTCACAATCAGGAAGGATGCCTCCTCCCGTCTTTAAAGACGGCGCCGTTGCTAAGGGAGCCTTGGCTGTCGGCCAAACCCTCCGGCTAGGTGGTTTCCTCATGACCGCCTGTTCGGCTGTTGCGCCGATGGTGACCTCTCGGGTCATCAAAAGCAACCTACACGTCAGCTCGGAGTTCATCGAGCAGCTAGATCCAATGGAGATCTCTTCCGTAAACAAGCTCTTGGATCGCATCGCCGCCCTGGGGGTCGCTACAGATTACGACCAGGTTGGGCTTAAACCCGATCTAAGAGAAATTAACTCTCCCCAAGTCACCCACCACGTTGCCGTGGTAGAGACGCAGTGCGGCGACCCTTCATCTATTTTAAGGACTAGCTACATCCGAATTCCCGACCCCTCCAAGCCGGATACCCGCGGAGGGGGAGATGTAACTCAAGACCTGAGCTTAGGATCAGGCAACGGGCCAGATCCACTGGACAACATCCAAGAATCCGAACTTCAGAGTTCGGAAACTCTTCGGCCTACGAATCTTGGATTGGGTGAGGTTTCAGATTCATCGACACCCGCCCACCCGATCATAAGCGATCTCTCCCAAATCAGGCAGAGGCCCGAGGAAACAGTACATCATTACTGGGCTAGATTCCAAGCAATACCCCATTACGGTGGATATCACGCTTTACTAGGGCGGGAAGCATTCACAATCTTCCAAGCAATACCCCATTACAGGTACATGAAGCTTAAGATGCCCGGGCCGAATGGAATTATCACTCTAGCTATTGATCCGGACATAGCACTCCGCGCCGAAAACAAGACGGCCGCATTAGCCCTTGAGGCGCTATCCGAAGCCTTAGCGGCCGAGGAACTGACTGCACTGCGCTCCACGGTTAACAGGGATGATGTGATACTCGATAAGAGATCCAAATCCACGTCCTTCAAGCCAGCTGACGAAATAGTCAAATTCCAGGTCCATCCAATGGACCCCAATAAAACAGCTTCCATCGGGGCACGACTGACCCCTGATGCAGACGCCGCACTGCGAGAGTTCCTACGAGAGAACTGGGACATCTTCGCCTGGCACCCTTCAGACATGCCAGGGATCCCACGCAGGCTGGCCGAACACATCTTAAATATCCTAAAAGGATTTAAACCTATCAAACAAGCCCTTCGGCATTTTTCTGAACCCAAGAGACATGCTATGGGAGAGGAGCTAGCCAAGCTATTAGAGGCCGGATTCATCAGAGACATAAAACATCCGGACTGGCTAGCAAACCTGGTGATGGTACCAAAGAAGGACAAATCCTGGCGCCTGTGTGTCGATTTTAAAGACCTTAACAAGGCTTGCCCAAAGGATCCCTTCCCCCTCCCCCGTATCGATCAAATTATCGATGCCACCGCAGGACACGATTTGTTGTGTTTCCTCGACGCATACTCCGGTTACCATCAAATCAAGATGGCAGAACCAGACCAAGCTGCAATAGCATTCATCACACCATACGGCCCATTCTGCTTCAACACAATGCCCTTCGGGCTGAAAAACACTGGCGCAACATATCAGCGCATGATCCAGACATGTCTGGCAAACCAGATCGGCAAAACAGTGGAGGTGTATGTGGATGATGTGGTCATCAAATCAAGACATGTTGAATCCCTAGTAAATGACTTGAGGTTTACATTCGATAACCTCCGAAAATATGACATCAAGCTCAACCCAGAAAAATGCGTCTCCGGCGTTCCAGCCGGAAAGCTCTTGGGCTTCATTGTATCCGGTAGAGGAATTGAAGCAAACCCAGCCAAGATCCGAGCTTTGTCACAATTGGATGTCCCAAAGGACCTTAAACAAATACAAAAATTAACCGGATGCGTGGCGGCTTTAAGCCGCTTCATCTCCCGCTTGGGAGAAAAGGCACTACCCCTTTATCGCCTCCTTCGTAGCATGGGAGGGGGAACCCGCAAATAACAACCCGAACCCAGCCGCACCACTCGACGCCGAACAATCTGACACAATTGGAGGCTCTGCCAACGAAATTACACCTTCAGCCCACGTAATAATGGCGGTTATCGCCCCGTGGACAGAACCATTCCTAGCCTACCTTACTAGGCAGGAACTCCCGGAGGACCAAAACGAGGCCCGCTGCATAGTGTGGCGATCTAAGGCCTACAGAGTCCATGAGGGAGAACTTTATAAGAAAAGCACTACCAGAGTCCTTCAAAGGTGCATCTCGAAAGAGGAAGGGCGGAACCTCCTGGCTGAAATTCATGCCAGACTCGGTGGTCACCATGCCGCTGCTCGGTCCCTTGTTAGCAAGGCTTTCCGTACAGGCTTTTACTGGCCGACGGCCCGAGCAGACGCTCAGGACCTAGTCCAACGATGCGCTGGTTGCCAAATTTTTGCCAACCAAAGCCATATGCCACCCACCGCACTCCAAACTATACCCATCACCTGGCCTTTTGCGGTCTAGGGGCTTGACATGGTCGGACCCCTTAAAGGTGGAACCCATAGAAAAAAATACTTACTGGTCATGGTGGATAAGTTCACCAAATGGATAGAAGCCAAGCCTGTTAAAACGGCCGAATCCGGACCTGTGATAGACTTCATATCCGGGGTTGTACACCGTTATGGCGTCCCCCACAGCATCATAACCGACAACGGTACAAACTTTACCGCCGACGAGGTAAAACTCTGGTGCAAAAACATGGGCATCAAGCTCGATTATGCTTCCGTCTATCACCCACAAACCAACGGCCAGGTCGAACGTGCAAATGGTCTTATCATGAGCGGCATTAAACCCAGACTGGTGCGGTCCCTCAAGGAATCTAACACGCACTGGGTAGAGGAGCTCGACTCCGTGCTATGGGGGCTGCGGACCATGCCAAATCGCACCACCGGGTACACACCATTTTTTATGGTGTACGGCGCAGAAGCAGTTCTGCCCTGCGACATAATTCATGACTCACCTAGAGTGCACATGTACGAAGAAAGAGAAGCCGAGCTCGATCGGCAGGACAACTTGGACGCCTTGAAGGAGGAGCGCGATGTGGGAAAAGCCCATTCCGCATTTTATCAACAGCAGGCCCGAAGATATCAAAGCAGAGAAGTACGGCCCAAAAATTACAATGTTGGCGAACTAGTTCTACGCCTGCCGGATAAGAAAAAGGACAAACTCAAGCCCAAGTGAAATGTTCCATTCATAATCGAACAAGTCCTGACTGGTGGGGCGTACCGCCTACGAGATACGTCGAACAACCGACTCGAGCCGAACCCGTGGAACGCCACCCGTCTTCCAAGATTCTATGCCTAGCACCGGACTCTGTGTTCGTCTCCTTCCTCTGTCCATCCCTTTTTGTATTTTTCAGTCTTACATTTCTCTCCTTCCCATTTTTCTTTCTCTTTCATAGCCCTTAAAGTCTCATCTTGTGACACGCCACTCGCGCTTATTAAACCTGGGGGCTTCTTTAACAGAAGCTTATTTATACGGGCTTCACGCCCAACACATGCGTCAAACTTCCGCATGTACCTTTTTCTTCACCATTATATGCATCGATATGACTTAAGTTTTGGCCAAGCTGGGTTGCCTGGCTCCTGTGCTTACCCCTACGTTCCCGATTGTTCGGCTAGGCGGCAAAGGGAGCACCTCTGCGATTGTTACTGCCGGGTCAGCCGGATGTGTACCTCAGACTGGGTGAATCCGAAAGCTAGCGTTCTTAAGGGAATATTCGGTCGGTGAAATAAAAGATGATCTTTTCACTCATTTTATGCGCCCCCAGATGCTTTTTCTGCGTCTCTTCACGCAGTCCGGACATGCACCTTAGGGCATGCCTCCCAACGAAAGGAACCCTTAACGGAACTATTCTCTCTGGAAGATGTTTCTTACTAACCATGTAATATAACATAACTAGTTGGGCACTTGTCTGATAAAGCACTGATGACCCCTACGCCTGGTCTCCATGCATACCCCGGTTCTTATATAACCGCTAGGGTATTCGGACACACTCCGGACCGTCAGGTCCCGAGGTTGAAGCAAAAATGTCGGCAACGACAAACGATCTACAATCCGGCTAGAAGGCATTACACATGTCAAATTCAAAATTACACAGTCATTCTGACTGATTGTATTCCTCTTCTATACCATCTAACAGGCTGTCTAATTTACAGTCCCGCTGAGAATAATTCACGGCCAACTCTACTTGGCCGTATACTAAGCTTACAGGGATCTCCTTCCCGTGAGGCCCCACTGGTCCGACCTCGGCCATGTGGTTTGGGTCAGACTTTGTAAAACGGGTCTTCACCATGGCCAAGGCCTCCCTAGCGCCTTGTCGGCAGGCCGATATCTTCCACAACCGGAAGCGCCGCCGAGCTCCCTTCAGCTACTCCACAAGCTCTCCAAGGCCCTCGGGTACGGAGTGGGCAGGCGATAAGGCTTGGGCAATACCCCGCATCGCCTGCCAAATTCGCTCGTGCAGTTGCAAGAGTTCGGGAAGAAGGTCACCCGTAGAACCGGGCATCTCCTCTACAGGACGACCTGTGAGCATACCTACAGACATTACTCTATTAGTCGACTTCCTCGCCGAACTCTTTTTTCAAAGTTTGTTCAAGCACTTACTAAAAATGCCGCGACGAAGCCGCTGATTCTCCTTCGTGGAGTCCGACAGCTAGCCACGAACATCTTTAAGTTCGACGTCCAGCTTGGTGTTGGCATCCTGAAGCTCATTCTTCTCTCGCCTCACCTTTGTCAACATACTCTCACCGGCCTTTAGCCGGCGTAAGAGTTGTTGCTTATCTGGATCGAGTCCGGCGCCATCTGCAATATGATTTGTTAGATTTGCACCCACACCACACAATACTAATCTTTCGAAGTGTATCTTACCTGAGGGGGTCTCTTTGGGCTCCCCTGATGCGGCTAGTGCGGCCTCTAGTTGGGCCTTGCACTTTTCCAGCTCCTCGGACAGTACGGTATTCTTCTCTGTAAGAAGCTGCATATTAAATGATCCTTAAATCAGTTGCTCTAACTGCTTCAAGTCTTGGGGGCTACTGCCGTATATATATTTAACCAAAAATTTCTTACCCGTATGTCTTTTACATACTGCTCCGTGGCTCTGGCTAAACCATTTTGAGCGGCACGGAGGTACACATCTCCCGAATTAAAGGAATCTAAAACCTCTTGGGAGAAACAAGCGTCGCTTAGAATTGCCCGGCGACGCCTGTGGTTCATGGCACTCTCCACTTCAGAATTTGTGGCAGACAGCCTGTCCGCATCCTCTGTCGGAGGAGCGTCCGGTGCGCGCCTTGTGCTCGCCTCCGCTTCCTGGCCAAACATTGGACCTGGCTGGTGGAGGCGCGATTCGCAACCTCTCCGGATGTAGTCCGGCGAGGTCTCTTCGTTCTGAAGATAGCACGAACGTTAATATTGAAGGAAATATGCCCTAGAGGCAATAATAAAGTTATTATTTATTTCCTTATTTCATGATGAATGTTTATTATTCATGCTAGAATTGTATTAACCGGAAACATAATACATGTGTGAATACATAGACAACCAGAGTGTCACTAGTACGCCTCTACTTGACTAGCTCGCTAATCAAAGATGGTTATGTTTCCTAACCATGAACAAAGTGTTGTTATTTGATTAACGAGGTCACATCATTACTTGAATGACCTGATTGACATGACCCATTCCATTAGCTTAGCACCCGATCGTTTAGTATGTTGCTATTGCTTTCTTCATGACTTATACATGTTCCTATAACTATGAGATTATGCAACTCCCGTTTACCGGAGGAACACTTTGGGTGCTACCAAACGTCACAACGTAACTGGGTGATTATAAAGGAGTACTACAGATGTCTCCAAAGGTACATGTTGGGTTGGCGTATTTCGAGATTAGGTTTTGTCACTCCGATTGTAGGAGAGGTATCTCTGGGCCCTCTCGGTAATGCACATCACATAAGCCTTGCAAGCATTGCAACTAATGAGTTAGTTGCGGGATGATGTATTTACAGAACGAGTAAAGAGACTTGCCGGTAACGAGATTGAACTAGGTATTGGATACCGACGATCGAATCTCGGGCAAGTAACATACCGATGACAAAGGGAACAACGTATGTTGTTATGCGGTCTAACCGATAAAGATCTTCGTAGAATGTGTAGGAGCCAATATGGGCATCCAGGTCCCGCTATTGGTTATTGACCGGAGACGTGTCTCGGTCATGTCTACATTGTTCTCGAACCCGTAGGGTCCGCACGCTTAAGGTTACGATGACAGTTATATTATGAGTTTATGCATTTTGATATACCGAAGGTTGTTCGGAGTCCCGGATGTGATCACGGACATGACGAGGAGTCTCGAAATGATCGAGACATAAAGATTGATATATTGGAAGCCTATGTTTGGATATTGGAAGTGTTCCGGGTGAAATCGGGATTTTACCGGAGTACCGGGAGGTTACCGGAACCCCCCGGGAGCTATATGGGCCTTAGTGGGCTTTAGTGGAAAGGAGAAAGGGGCAGCCCAAGGTGGCTGTGCGCCTCCCCCCTTCCCCTAGTCCTATTAGGACTAGGAGAGGTGGCCGGCCCCCTCTCTCTCTTTCCCCCCTCAAG
>NC_041382.1:719739552-719760672 GCF_002162155.2 Triticum dicoccoides | reverse complement strand
AGAGGGAGTAGGAATCTCCTGGCGCACCACACCTTGGCCGGCCAGCCTCCCCCCTCTAGTCCTTTATATACTGAGGCAGAGGCACCCCAGAAACACACAAGTTGATCCACGTGATCTATTCCTTAGCCGTGTGCGGTGCCCCCAGCCACCATAGTCCTCGATATTACTATAGCAGAGTTTAGGCGAAGCCCTGCTGCTGTAGTGCATCAAGATCGTCACCACGCCGTCGTGCTGATGGAACTCTTCCCCAACACTTTGCTGGATCGGAGTCCAGGGATCGTCATCGAGCTGAACGTGTGCTCGAACTCGGAGGTGCCGCAGTTTTGGTGCTTGATCGGTTGGATTGTGAAGACGTATGACTACTTCCTCTACGTTGTGTCAACGCTTCCGCAGTCAGTCTGCGTGGGTACGTAGACATCACTCTCCCCTCTCGTTGCTATGCATCACATGATCTTGCATGTGCGTAGGAATTTTTTTTAAATTACTACGAAACCCTACAGTGGCATCCGAGCCTAGGTTATTTATGTTGATGTTATATGCACGAGTAGAACACAAGTGAGTTGTGGGCGATATAAGTCATACTGCCTACCAGCATGTCATACTTTGGTTCGGCGGCATTGTTGGACGAGACGACCCGGACCAACATTACGCGTACGCTTACGCGAGACCGGTTCCCCCGACGTGCTTTGCACATAGGTGGCTTGCGGGCGACTGTCTCTCCAACTTTAGTTGAACCAAGTATGGCTACGCCCGGTCCTTGCGAAGGTTAAAACGGAGTCTATTTGACAAACTATCGTTGTGGTTTTGATGCGTAGGTGAGATTGGTTCTTGCTTAAGCCCGTAGCAGCCACGTAAAACTTGCAACAACAAAGTAGAGGACGTCTAACTTGTTTTTGCAGGGCATGTTGTGATGTGATATGGTCAAGACATGATGCTGAATTTTATTGTATGAGATGATCATGTTTTGTAACCGAGTTATCGGCAACTGGCAGGAGCCATATGGTTGTCGCTTTATTGTATGCAATGCAATCGCGATGTAATTCTTTACTTTATCACTAAGCGGTAGCGATAGTCGTGGAAGCATGAGATTGGCGAGACGACAACGATGCTACGATGGAGATCAAGGTGTCGCGCTGGTGACGATGGTGATCATGACGGTGCTTCGGAGATGGAGATCACAGGCACAAGATGATGATGGCCATATCATATCACTTATATTGATTGCATGTGATGTTTATCTTTTATGCATCTTATCTTGCTTTGATTGACGGTAGCATTATAAGATGATCTCTCACTAAATTATCAAGAAGTGTTCTCCCTGAGTATGCACCGTTGCGAAAGTTCTTCGTGCTGAGACACCACGTGATGATCGGGTGTGATAGGTTCATGTTCAAATACAACGGGTGCAAAACAGTTGCACACGCGGAATACTCAGGTTATACTTGACGAGCCAAGCATATACAGATATGGCCTCGGAACACGGAGACCGAAATGTCGAGCGTGAATCAGATAGTAGATATGATCAACATAATGATGTTCACCAATGAAACTACTCCATCTCACGTGATGATCGGACATGGTTTAGTTGATTTGGATCACGTGATCACTTAGAAGATTAGAGGGATGTCTATCTAAGTGGGAGTTCTTAAGTAATATGATTAATTGAACTTAAATTTATCATGAACTTAGTCCTGGTAGTATTAGCATATCTATGTTGTAGATCAATAACTCGTGTTGTTGCTTTCATATGTTTATTTTGATATGTTCCTAGAGAAAATTGTGTTGAAAGATGTTAGTAGCAATGATGCAGATTGGATCCGTGATCTGAGGTTTATCCTCATTGTTGCATAGAAGAATTATGTCCTTGATGCACCGCTAGGTGACGGACCTATTGCAGGAGCAGATGCAGACGTTATGAACGTTTGGCTAGCTCAATATGATGACTACTTGATAGTTTAGTGCACCATGCTTAATGGCTTAGAATTGGGACTTCAAAGACGTTTTGAATGTCATGGAGCATATGAGATGTTCCAGGAGTTGAAGTTTATATTTCAAGCAAATACCCGAGTTGAGAGATATGAAGTCTCTAACAAGTTCTATAGCTAAAAGATGGAGGAGAATCGCTCAACTAGTGAGCATGTGCCCAGATTGTCTGGGTACTACAATCACTTGAATCAAGTGGGAGTTAATCTTCCAGATAAGATAGTGATTGACAGAATTCTCTAGTCACCATCACCAAGTAAGTAGAACTTCGTGATGAACTATAATATGCAAGGGATAACGAAAACAACTCCCAAGCTCTTCGTGATGCTGAAATCAACGAAGGTAGAAATCAAGAAAAACATCAAGTGTTGATGGTTGACAAGATCACTAGTTTCAAGAAAAGGGCATAGGGAAGAAGGGGAACTTCAAGAAGAACGGCAAGCAAGTTGCTGCTCAAGTGAAGAAGCCCAAGTCTGGTCCTAAGCCTGAGACTAAGTGCTTCTACTGCAAAGGGACTGGTCACTGGAAGCGGAACTACCCCAAGTGATTGGCGGATAAGAAGGATGGCAAAGTGAACATAAGTATATTTGATATACATGTTATTGATGTGTACTTTACTAGTGTTTATAGCAAATCCTCAGTATTTGATACTAATTCAGTTGCTAAGATTAGTAACTCGAAACGGGAGTTGCAGAATAAACAGAGACTAGTTAAGGGTGAAGTGACGATGTGTGTTGGAAGTGGTTCCAAGATTGATATGATCATCATCGCACACTCCCTATAATTTCGAGATTAGTGTTGAACCTAAATAAGTGTTATTTGGTGTTTGCGTTGAGCATGAATATGATTTGATCATGTTTATTGTAATACGGTTATTCATTCAAAGAGAATAAATTGTTGTTCTGTTTATATGAATAAAACCTTATATGGTTACACACCCAATGAAAATAGTTCGTTGGATCTCGATCGTAGTGATACACATAATCATAATATTGAAACCAAAAGATGCAAAGTTAATAATGATAGTGCAACTTATTTGTAGCACTGCCGTTTAGGTCATATTGGTGTAAAAGGCATGAAGAAACTCCATGCTGATGGGCTTTTGGAATCACTTGATTATGAATCAGTTGATGCTTGCGAACCATGCCTCATGGCAAGATGACTAAGACTCTGTTCTTCGGAACAATAAAGTGAGCAACAAGATTTGTTGGATATCATACATACTGATGTATGTGGTCCGATGAATATTGAGGCTCACGACAAGTATCATTATTTTCTGATCTTCACAGATGATTTGAGCAGATATGAGTATATCTACTTGATGAAACATAAGTCTGAAACATTTGAAAAGTTCAAAGAATTTCAGAGTGAAGTGAAAAATCATCGTAACAAGAAAATAAAGTTTCTACGATCTGATCGTAGAGAAGAGTATTTGAGTTACGAGTTTGGCATTCAGTTAAAAACAATGTGAAATAGTTTCACTACTCATGCCACCTGGAACACCACAATGTAATGGTGTGTCCGAACGTCATAACCGTACTTTATTGGATATAGTGCAATCTATGATGTATCTTACCGATCTACCACTATCGTTTTGGGGTTATGCATTAGAGACAGCTGCATTCACGTTAAATAGGGCACCATCAAAATCCGTTGAGACGACGCCTTATGAACTGTGGTTTGGCAAGAAACCAAAGTTGTCGTTTCTGAAAGTTTGGGGCTGCGATGCTTCTGTGAAAAAGCTTCAACCTGATAAGCTCGAACCCAAATCGGAGAAATGTGTCTTCATAGGATACCCACAAGTTCCTGTTGGGTACACCTTCTATCACAGATCCGAAGGCAAGATTTTTTTGCTAAATTTGGAAACTTTCTAGAGAAGGAGTTTCTCTTGAAAGAAGTGAGTGGGAGGAAAGTAGAAAACTTGATAAGGTAACTGTACCTTCTCCTTTATTGGAAAGTAGTTCATCACAGAAATTTGTTCCTATGACTCCTACACCAATTAGTGAGGAAGCTAATGATGATGATCATGAAACTTCAGATCAAGTTACTACCGAATCTCGTAGGTAAACCAGAGTGAGATCCGCACCAGAGTGGTACGGTAATCCTGTTCTGGAAGTCATGTTACTAGACCATGACGAACTTGCGAACTATGAGGAAGCAATGATGAGCCCAGATTCCGCAAAATGGTTTGAGGCCACGAAATCTGAGATATGATCCATGTATGAGAACAAAGTATGGACTTTGATGGATTTGCCCGATGATCGGCAAGCCATAGAAAATAAATGGATCTTCAAGAGGAAGACAGACGCTGATAGTAGTGTTACTATCTACAAAGCTAGAATTGTCGCAAAAGGTTTTCGACAAGTTCAAGGTGTTGACTACAATGAGATTTTCTCACTCGTATCTATGCTTAAGTCTGTCCGAATCATGTTAGCAATTGCTGCATTTTATGAAATCTGGCAAATGGATAAACAAAACTGCATTCCTTAATGGATTTACTAAAAATAGTTGTATACGATGCAACTAGAAGGTTTTGTCAAATCCGAAAGGTGCTAACAAAATGTGCAAGCTCCAGCGATCCATCTATGGACTGGTGCAAGCATCTCGGAGTTGGAATATACGCTTTGATGAGTTGATCAAAGCATGTAGTTTTATACAGACTTGCGGTGAAGCCTGTATTTACAAGAAAAGTGAGTGGGAGCACTACAACATTTCTGATAAGTATATGTGATTGACATATTGTTGATTGGAAATAATGTAGAATTATTCTGTAAAGCATAAAGGAGTGTTTGAAAGGAATTTTTCAAAGAAAAGACTTCGGTGAAGCTACTTACATATTGAGTATCAAAATCTATAGAGATAGATCAAGACGCTTGATAAGTTTTTTCAATGAGTACATACCTTGACAATATTTTGAAGTAGTTCAAAAATGGAACAGTCAAAGAAAGAGTTCTTGGCTGTGTTACAAGTTATGAAATTGAGTAAAGACTCAAAGCCCGACCACGGCAGAAGATAGAAAGAGAATGAAAGTCATTTCCTATGCCTTGGCCATAGGTTCTATAAAGTATGTCATGCTGTGTACCAGATCTATTGTATACCCTGCACTGATTTGGTAAGGGAGTACAATAGTGATCTAGGAGTAGATCACTGGACAGTGGTCAGAATTATCCTTAGCAAAATAAGGATATGTTTCTCGATTATGGACGTGACAAAAGGGTTCGTCGTAAACGGTTACGTCGATTCAAGTTTTTGACACTGATCCAGATGATTCTAAGTCTCAATGTGGATACATATTGAAAGTGGGAGCAATTAGCTAGAGTAGCTCCGTGCAGAGCATTGTAGACATAGAATTTTGCAAAATACATACGGATCTGAATTTGGCAGGCCCGTTGACTAAGATTCTCTCACAAGCAAAACATGATCACACCTTAGTACTCTTTGGGTGTTAATCACATAGCGATGTGAACTAGATTACCGAATCTAGTAAACCCTTTGGGTGTTGGTCACATGACGATGTGAACTATGGGTGTTAATCACATGATGATGTGAACTATCGATGTTAAGCACATGGTGATGTGATCTAGATTATTGACTCTAGTGCAAGTGGGAGACTGAAGGAAATATGCCCTAGAGGCAATAATAAAGTTATTATTTATTTCCTTATTTCATGATGAATGTTTATTATTCATGCTAGAATTGTATTAACCGGAAACATAATACATGTGTGAATACATAGACAACCAGAGTGTCACTAGTACGCCTCTACTTGACTAGCTCGCTAATCAAAGATGGTTATGTTTCCTAACCATGAACAAAGTGTTGTTATTTGATTAACGAGGTCACATCATTACTTGAATGACCTGATTGACATGACCCATTCCATTAGCTTAGCACCCAATCGTTTAGTATGTTGCTATTGCTTTCTTCATGACTTATACATGTTCCTATAACTATGAGATTATGCAACTCCCGTTTACCGGAGGAACACTTTGGGTACTACCAAACGTCACAACGTAACTGGGTGATTATAAAGTAGTACTACAGGTGTCTCCAAAGGTACATGTTGGGTTAGCGTATTTCGAGATTAGGTTTTGTCACTCCGATTGTAGGAGAGGTATCTCTGGGCCCTCTCGGTAATGCACATCACATAAGCCTTGCAAGCATTGCAACTAATGAGTTAGTTGCGGGATGATGTATTTACAGAACGAGTAAAGAGACTTGCCGGTAACGAGATTGAACTAGGTATTGGATACCGACGATCGAATCTCGGGCAAGTAACATACCGATGACAATGGGAACAACGTATGTTATTATGCGGTCTGACCGATAAAGATCTTCGTAGAATATGTAGGAGCCAATATGGGCATCCAGTTCCCGCTATTGGTTATTGACCGGAGACGTGTCTCGGTCATGTCTACATTGTTCTCGAACCCGTAGGGTCCGCACGCTTAAGGTTACGATGACAGTTATATTATGAGTTTATGCATTTTGATATACCGAAGGTTGTTCGGAGTCCCGGATGTGATCACGGACATGACGAGGAGTCTCTAAATGGTCGAGACATAAAGATTGATATATTGGAAGCCTATGTTTAGATATTGGAAGTGTTCCGGGTGAAATCGGGATTTTACCGGAGTACCGGGAGGTTACCAGAACCCCCCGGGAGCTATATGGGCCTTAGTGGGCTTTAGTGGAAAGGAGAAAGGGGCAGCCCAAGGTGGCTATGCGCCTCCCCCCTTCCCCTAGTCCTATTAGGACTAGGAGAGGTGGCCGGCCCCCTCTCTCTCTTTCCCCCCTCAAGGAGTCCTATTCCAACTAGGATTGGGGGGGGGGGGGAATCCTACTCCCAGAGGGAGTAGGACTCTCCTGGCGCGCCACACCTTGGCCGGCCAGCCTCCCCCCTCTAGTCCTTTATATACTGAGGCAGAGGCACCCCAGAAACACACAAGTTGATCCACGTGATCTATTCCTTAGCCATGTGTGGTGCCCCGAGCCACCATAGTCCTCGATATTATTGTAGCAGAGTTTAGGCGAAGCCCATCTGCTGTAGTGCATCAAGATCGTCACCACGCCGTCGTTCTGATGGAACTCTTCCCCAACACTTTGCTGGATCGGAGTCCGGGGATCGTCATCAAGCTGAACGTGTGCTCGAACTCGGAGGTGCCGTAGTTTCGGTGCTTGATCGGTTGGATCGTGAAGACGTACGACTACTTCCTCTACGGTGTGTCAACGCTTCCGCAGTCGGTCTGCGTGGGTACGTAGACATCACTCTCCCCTCTCGTTGCTATGCATCACATGATCTTGCGTGTGCATAGGAATTTTTTTGAAATTACTACGAAACCCTACAAATATGCCCTGACAGAATAACTCCAGGGAAACAAAGGGTGCACTATACCTTTGCACTGGCAATTCAGTCCGGACTACATTCCTTTTTTCCCCACGGGGCCCTGCGGCCCCTCGTTGGCTAGGCGCCACAGGTTCGGCCTCCTGCCTCGGAAATCTGCCCTGCAAAACACGGCTGTCGTCAGAAACACCGGGCTACGTGCGGGTGGAATCTCTTTCAAGGGAATAAGACCCCAGTTTCTGTCACCTGGGAGGCCGGGATTAACCCTGGGTAGTCCGCCGTAATGGCTACCAAGGTATTGTCCTTGCTTAGCTGATGGAACACCCCGTCGATAAGCTCCACCGATATGTCCGGATCCTCTTCGGAGTCCGGATTGAGGGACCGTTCTGGGTCCTCGGGCTGTGGAGGGCGGCTGTTTTTATCCTTTACCTCCTGTCGTAGTTCCTGCATTGAAGTCGTTAGACTACCTATCTAACCATGGAGTACAAAACAAACGGGCAAGTGCAATTGTTCACTTACCCAACTTGGAGGATCGTACATACTGAATCCGGCCTGCGGGTTGACGCGGAGGAACTCCTCCTTTTCTCCCTTGTACAAAGAGGATATGATCTTTACTAAGGCGGCGGCTGAGGCCGGCCCCTTACGACCATAACGTGTGGCGTCATCCTCCCCGTTGAAATCCCACATGGGGTGGCCTCTATATTGAAGCGGCTGCACCCCCCGCATAATGCATGCGGCCATGACTCCGATCATGGTTAGTCCAGAATGAGCCAACAGTCTTATCCGGCCCATCAGGTAAAGGACGTCTCTGTCGCTTTCTCTCTGAGAGCTCCACGGATGCCAGCTCAAGCGTTTCTTCAATGGAGCACTGTTGAAATCAGGGAGACCGACCCGGATAGGGTCCGGTAGCGGGACGTCATCTATGTAAAACCATTCCGAAGGCCAGTCCTCGGACGCCTTCTTTGGGGTTCCGGATAGGTATCTGGTCCCGGCGATGCGTCATACTTCGGCTCCGCCCACCTGGTATATGGACCCCTCTTGAGAACGGGGCACCAGGCAGAATAACCTCTTCCACAGCGCGAAATGAGCCTCAACGCCTAAAAATAGCTCGCAAAGGGCGACGAAACCCGCAATATGCAATACGGAGGCGGGCATGAGATTGTGCAGCTGGAGGCCGTAGAACTCCAGAAGCCCGCGGAGAAATGGATGAATTGGAAATCCCAGTCCCCTTATTAGATAGGGGACGAGGCACACCCGCTCTCCTTTAGAAGGATTGGGGGTGCTCTCCGCTTGTTTTCCACCATTGTAGGTGGCGAGACCGGCTCGGACCGGGACCTTGTATGCCTGAGGGAGAAATTCCTTGGCTAGAAGCGACACTAACTCGCTATGCGGGATGGTGCAACTCTCCCAGTCCCCGGGTTTGGGACCGGAGGGGCGAGGGGAGGAGCTGCGACGGTTGGTCATGTTGGAATGGACCTTTGTTGGAAGCGCTCCGATGATAACTCATGGAAAGGAGAAGATGTGGTTTGGACCTAAATCCCCATCCCGTTAAATAGGCGGCTCATTTATACGGCTAGGGGTGTGGATGTAAAAACGCCCCGGCTTTTTGCATTCGTTTGACACATGGAAGACGACCATTATTGGGCGTGGAAGCCGAGGAGCACTACATTACAAAAATCGGACATTATTCCTACAGGTACACAAGATTTGGAGAAGAACCCGCCTTGCAATGCCGAACATTCTGCACGCCGGACTCATCGTCATTGAAGCCTAGTTCGGGGGCTACTAAGGGAGTCCTGGATTAGGGGGTGTTCGGGTAACCGGACTATACCTTCAGCCGGACTCCGGGACTATGAAGATACAAGATTGAAGACTTCGCCCCGTGTCCGGATGGGACTTTCCTTGGCGTGGAAGGCAAGCTTGGCGATGCGGATATTCAAGATCTCCTACCATTGTAACCGACTCTATGTAACCCTAACCCTATCCGGTGTCTATATAAACCGGGGGGTTGTAGTCCGTAGGCAATCAACTCCATATACAACAATCATACCATAGGCTAGCTTCTAGGGTTTAGCCTCCTTGATCTCATGGTAGATCTACTCTTGTACTACCCATATCATCAATATTAATCAAGCAGGACGTAGGGTTTTACCTCCATCAAGAGGGCCCGAACCTGGGTAAAACATCATGTTCCCTGCCTCCTGTTACCATCCGGCCTAGATGCACAGTTCGGGACCCACTACTCGAGATCCGCCGGTTTTGACACCGACAAGTGCTTTGTCACATCATTTTTTTTGCCTATGTGGTAGCCTTAGCACCAGCACACCTTGGAGTACTGGAAGGGACTAACAAACACATCTACAAAAAATAGTTTTTTTTAATTTATTGTTCATCTGGGAGCATATGCTCCAGGGAGCCAAAACACCCCTCCCCTATCTTCCTATATATCCAGCAGATTGAACTTGTTGAATCCTAACGGGCGTAGTTGCAGTAAAGTTACATGCCCGCCCATATAGGAAGGTACCTAAATTATGACTCCAAATTTTGTGTGTGTGCTAAATGTGTACATGCTTTGTGCACTCGAATTATCCAACTGAATCTCTAAAGGAACATCCCTTATTCAGATTGATTATTCACGGAGAAACCACCATCGCCGATGGTCTTACCACCCGTCAAATGGTTTCTATCGGGGATGCGGGGATCAAGGCGGTTGTTGAATTTCTTGGAAGCAGTTGTTGGAAATATGCCCTAGAGGCAATAATAATTATGTTATTATTTATTTCTAAATTTATAATTGATGTTTATATTCTATGATAAAATTGCTATGCTTCTCGACTTTGTGAAAACTAAGAGGTTCAGAGAAAAAAATCACATGCACGTGTAGGATTATAAACCGTAAAAATAAGGTTCCTAGTCTTGCCGTTAGGACTAGCTCAAGTATTGCATGATGATTTTGTTTTCCTGATCATGGTTGTAGTTAAGTGTAACGATGATGTCAACAATATCGAGGGCGCAATGTTGGAGGAACACTTGTGTTGAATTGACCCAAGTTGTATGTTATACTTCCAGATAATTTCGTCACAGGTTTATAGTCCATAACATAGAAAGTTAACATATGCACAATTTTTTAGACCATGAGAACATTGAGTCACTTCATACTGGATGATGCACTTTGGGGTTGGTCCAACGTCAACCATAACAGGGTGATCATAACAACAATTTACATGTTCATAGGAAACGTATGGCAAGGGACTAGATAGCTCGAGACTAGGATTTTCTCCTCATGCGATGAAAAGATATTCTTCAGGCCCTCTCAGTGTGACAGAATCCATCAACATCTGGCCAGACACAGCGTGAATTGATCACGGGGATGCGGGAACACGAGAACGAGAAAAGACAAGAAAACCGATAACAAGGAGACTGACATATAGTGCCAATGATTTTGACTCACAGGGATGCCGATATTTTTTTGAATAAAAAGGTAGAGCATTTTCTACCTTATGCATTCAAAATGGGCGAAAACCCGGATGACCACAGTCATTTACATGAAGGTGATGTTGACGCCACACAATTTGTACAACATGCCATCACCAGGCCTATGCTAAGATACATAGTGCAGGATAGAAGTACGGGAGAGAACACATCTTGCTAACTAGGAGCAAAAGCAGTTGCCCAATCCCAAAGGCTCCGCCTAGTATGTTGTGGGGCACGCAGGCTCCATAGTCTGATCAGCTCAGTGACTCCATTGTATACCTGGCGCTCTTGCCAAAAAGATCCATCAAACACTTGTGCGTTCCTGGCATTCCAAAGTGTGACCGCACATGCCGCGAAGAGAATATGCCATAGCTTGCCATGCAGTGCCCTTGGTTGTTCGGAGAATAGGAAAACTTCAGGTTCTGTAGAAGATGTGGGTAGCTCCTGCAGGCCTATGTTGGACCATAGTGCTTGTGCTCGTTTGCATCGTAGTAAAATGTGGCTCATTGTCTCCGCAGCTGGGCATAGATCACAACCATTATGTGAAACAATTTTATCCCAATGCTTGCTTAACATATTATCTCTGGTGTCGTGTCTGTCCCGGAGCACAATCCACAGGAAGATGCGGTGTTTGTGGGGTATGATTCTGTCCCAAATGAAGCAGGCTGGCGTATAGTTTTTTCCTCGAAAGGTGAGAAACTTGTAGAAATAAGCAGTGCTAAGGCTCTTGTCATCAAGCAGAGGCGTTCTGGTGTCGGGCTTACCATCTCGACGGGTGTCAGTTTCCAATGGGCTGGCTCTCATGGCAGCCACTTGATTCGCCTCCCGATGGAAGACGGTGAACACAGTGCCAGTAGCACATCTGGCAAACTGGACAATAGTGATGCCGCGCCGTTCCGATAAGAGGCGCTTGAACCAAGGAAGGAAACCAGACATGGGCGGAGAGATGTTCACGAGGCAAACTTGGGCATTCTGGTCTGGAAGCAGTCGGTAGTGAACATCGAGAGAGGTGGGATGGCCTCGGACCACCGGCTCCATGGAGGCGAGAGGCCCAGGCTTAGGAGGTAGAAGTGCTAGAGAGCAGGAGGAGGCAGTGGGGGGTGGAAGGCTTGGGAGAGCGGGAGGGACACCGTAGTGTTATAAGGAGGCATGGGGGTAGCGCACGAAGACGATGAGCCGCGCCGGGAGATGCATTGGGATAGAATGTGGCCCACCTGTCGGCAGGACCAACAGACAATGGGGTCTTTGCAATCCTTACGCCGGTGGCTGTAAGATAGGCACCTATAGCATCTAAGATGCAAATCCTTAGGCTTTGCAGATTTCTTTATTGCATTGGAGGCGACGCGCTGCGCTGAGCTTGCTTGATTCCCAGGCGCCGGACGTGACAGTAGGGCATGCAAGTAGGAATTATGGCGCAGGACAGACATGTCATTATGTTGGTTTTCGTGACAGCTAGCAGGGGCGTCCCGGATAGCCGAAAGGATCTCATCAGCATGCCTGTAGGTCGGGCCATCGGGTTGGTCGGCATGCATGGCAACCTGCGAGTGAATAGGATTTAAGACATGAGCATGATTACTATTGCATGGTGCATGCAGCCGCGGAGAGTCTTCTTCCACAGGCCGCGGGAAAACCGGGCTAAGAGGACCTTTCACACTGAACGAGAGATTGGAGGAGCGTTGCACCGTGCCAGGGTAAGGTCCAAGTAGCGAAGGGGAAAGGGGGTGCATAGTGCACATCCTAGGTCTGCGCCTCACATCCAGCCTGGCATGTTTACCGTTACTCAAGGAGACGGCCACGTGCATTGGCCCCCAAGTCCAGACATTTTTACGTATGATCTCCCATGCAACGCCTACATGGGCCACTTCAAATTCGAAATGGACAACGGCCAACGGCTGTACCCGGAAACCAGCCGGGTTGCCCCCAAACCAGTGGCAAAGGATTTTTGCGAGAAAGGCCGGCAAGAAGAACACACCTTCATCCAGAATGGCGTTGAGGGAGTCCTGGATTAGGGGGGTATCCGGACAGCCGGATTATATCCTTTGGCCGGACTGTTGGACTATGAAGATACAAGATTGAAGACTTTGTCCTGTGTCCGTATGGGACTCTCCTTGGCGTGGAAGGCAAGCTTGGCAATACGGATATGCAGATCTCCTTCCTTGTAACCGACTCTGTGTAACCCTAGCCCCCTCCGGTTTCTATATAAACCGGAGGGTTTTAGTCCGTAGGACAACATACAATCATACCATAGGCTAGCTTCTAGGGTTTAGCCTCTCTGATCTCGTGGTAGATCTACTCTGGTACTACTCATATTATCAAGAATAATCAAGCAGGAAGTAGGGTTTTACCTCCATCAAGAGGGCCCGAACCTGGGTAAAACAACGTGTCCCCTGCCTCCTGTTACCATCCGCCTTAGACGCACAGTTTGGGACCCCCTACCCGAGATCCGCCAGTTTTGACACCGACATTGGTGCTTTCATTGAGAGTTCCTCTGTGTTGTCATCATTAGGCTTGATGGCTCCTTCAATCGTCGATAGCGATGCAGTCCAGGGTGAGACTTTTCTCCCCGGACAGATCTTTGTATTCGGCGGCTTCGCACTGCGGGCCAACTCGCTTGGGCATCTGGAGCTGATTGAGAGTTACGCCCCTGGCCACCAGGTCAGGTTTGGAAGCTTAAACTACACGGCCGATATCCGCAGAGACTTGATCTTCGACGGATTTGAGCCCCTGCCGAGTGCGCCACACGGTCACGATGAGCATGATTTAGCTCTACCATCGGACAGTGTTCAGGAGATCGCACCGGCAACCGCTCGGACCCTCAATTCGGAGCCAATTGCGCCATCCATGGACGGGTGGATAGACCCCGCCACGGAGGTCGTATCCTCAGCGATGATCAAGCTGAGTATCGACCTTACCCTTCACAAGAGCCGTGACGCCAAACTGCCAGATTCTTCCCCGGCCACGGACTCCGAACCGCCTGCGCCCGTGCCTACCGAATCCGACTGGGCGCCGATCATGGAGTTTACCTCCGCGGATATGTTACAGCACTCGCCCTTCGGCGACATACTGAACTCATTAAGGTCTCTCTCCTTGTCAGGAGAGTCCTGGCCGAACTATGTCCGGCAGGATTGGGATGCGGATGATGAAGAAATTCGCCGCCCACCCACCACCCACTTAGAGCATCTCCAGCCGTTCGGCCCCCCAGGGTGCTAAAAAAGGGCGGTCTGGGGGCGAACCAATGCTAGTTCGGCCCCTGGGGGCGACCTAACTCCCAGTCACGCCCCCAGGCGCTGCCCCCAGGACGCGAAAAAATCGAACTTGGTTGTTCCCTCTCACAAAAGACGCCACAAGTCGGGTGATCGCAAGCCACAGTTCGGCGTACAAAAAATAGAGCGGCAGAAGTTCGCGTGTGCATCCCTCGGCGGGCTATGCCCCAGGCGTCGGCGGAGTTGGCGTGTGCGGGCTTGGCGGTGTCGGAGCAGCCTCTGCGCTGGGCGGTGTCGGCGCGGCTTCGGTGGTGCTGGGCGTCGTGGAGGCGTCATCACGTGGGCTTGGCGGCGGCGGCGGCGTGTGCGTCGGCGTCGGCGGCCTTGTCGAGGGAAGCTAGTTCAGGATGAGGCCGCGCTTCGCCAAGTACCACACCTTTACCACCTCGTCGGTGCTCTGGAGCATGTCTGCCCCGCCCAGCAGGAAAGCCAGGTCAGTGTTTCTCTTCTTCGCGGCGACGTTCGTCCGGAGCAGGTCGAGCTTGACGGCGCTGCTGGACATCAACGACGACCACCGCGCCTCGGTCTTCTCTTCACGAAGGACGGCCTGGGCCTGCGCATCGGCGAGGTAGTGCTCGATTGACTCCTGCACTCGAGCGGTGGCCGTGTTGGCGTATTTCCCCTTCTTGGCAACTTTGTTGTTGTCCAGCCGCCCTTCCGATGCGCTAGGAGTCGGCGCGTCCGGCTTGTAGTTCTCCTTGGCCTTGTCGAGGGTGCGCCGGACGTCCGCCCACTTCTTGCACTTGTCAATGCGCTTGTAAACGTGGAGGTACTTGAATTTGGCGTCGTTGTTGCTCTGCCGGTACAGGGTGAACATGCGTAGCAACTGCGCGAAGGGACAAACAGTTGGCTCGCGTACACGGCGAAGAGAGGCGGGAGGCCGGCATGGCATACCTGATCCTCGACGCTGGCGCCGCTCTCCGGGCGAGCCGCGACCTCCTCGACGACCCCATGCCATTTGTTGCACGCCCCTGGATACGCCCCTAATGGTTCGCCATCGCCTCGAAGCCACGATGCATGTAGACGCCTTTGAAGTAGGGGTCGACGAGCTTGCGCTCGTCGAATTCGGCCTTGATGCGGTCCCAGTACGTGTCGATGCTCTGGTTCGTACCAATGGTCGGGTCGAGCCAGACGACTTTCCATGCTTCGGCAAGGCATTCCTCCTTGGACGCCCACTTGATGCGCGGCTCGCCTCTCCTGGCCGCCCGCTTCTTCTTGCGCCCCTTCGCCGTCGCAGGCGTCGGCTCCTCCTCCTCCTCCTCGATGTCCTCCTCCTTCTGCTCCTCCTACTCGTCCTTGCCGTAGACGTAGCCGAGCTCGCCGTTCGTGCCGCCGCTGAGATCCACCACCTTGTCCTGGGTGACAAACCCGGGAGATGCGGCGGCCGCGGCCGAACCTGTCGCGATGATGTCGTCCATGTCGGCCTCGGTCTCGTCGGTGTCGCCGAGGTGCGAGAAGGGCAGCAGGCCACAGTGTAGCGGGGGTGTCGGGGAGGAAGCGTAGGCGGGCGGCGAGTAGTTGTATGGAGGGTACTACATGCCGGCGAAGGCGGGAGAGGGCGTGCGCTAGGCCGGGTATCCATGGGGGAAGGTGACGTTTGGGTTGAACTCACTGTGCGCGTCCCCGTCGGTGTAGCCCGGCGAGGGCGATTCCCATGGTTGCGGAGAGCCGACGCCTTGCTGGCCCCAGGGCGTGTACTGGGCGTGGCTTCCAGGTGGATTCATCATCCCGCGCGAGTCACCTCGGCCTCGATTTGGTCCGCCGAGGCAGCCGCAGCCGCGCGCGCCGCGTTGTCGCAGGCCTTCTTGGCGATGGCCCTGTTCCACCGGTCGGCGGTGACAGCCTCCCGCCGCTGAACTTCCTCCCTCCACTCGGCGTTTGACATGCCCGGTGTCTTGATCGGTGGCGCCCTTGGCTTTCTCTGCTTCGGCTGGGCGACGGAGGCGGTCGCGGTTGCCGCCGTGCGGGGGGCGGCGTACTTCTTCGGTGGCATGGCGGCCGGCTGGGAGGGAGGCGAGCAGGAGGGAGATTGGCGGGAGGAAGGAAGAGTACGGGAGGGAAGTGGGGAAAACGCGAGAAGAAACGGCGGGAAGAGGCGCTCGCCTCACCGATAGGGCGGACCCACGCGCCCTTTTCGCTTGTGCCGACGCCCCAGGCCCCCGAGGAAGCAGGGTTCAGCCTGGGTCCGCCGGCACCAGTTTCGCCTCGAGACGGCGAAAAACGGGGTTCTGGGGGCACGACTGGGCCGTTTTTTCGACGTCGGCGCGGCAAAATTGCCTGGAGAGGGCCTGTTGGCGCGCGGCTAGAGATACTCTTAGTAGCCACTGTCGACGATTTGACCGACATGCTCGACTTCGACTCCGAAGATATCGGCGGTATGGACAACGATGCAGGAGGCGAACAAGAACCACTACCCACAGGGCACCGGACAGCCACCTCATCATATGATATGTATTGTGGACACACCCAAAGAAGGCAATGGCGATGGGACAGCGGAGGATGACCCCTCCAAGAAGCAACCCAAGCGCCGACGTCAGCGGCGCCGCTCTAAGTCTCGCCAAGGCAAAAGCGGTGATACCTGCACAGGAGATAATAGCACTCCGGACAGTGCCGAAGATGACAACAATCCCCTCCAGCAAGATTTAGAGCAGGAGAATGGAGAAGCCAGCCCTCCCGAGAGAGCAGCAGATAGAGAGGCGGGGGATGGTAATTACATGCCTCCCTCCGAAGACGAGGCAAGCCTTGACGATGACGAATTTGTCGTGCCCGAGGATCCCATCGAACAAGAGCGCTTCAAGCGCCGGCTTATAGCCACGGCAAATAGCCTTAAAAAAAGCAACAGCAGCTTCAAGCTGATCAAGATTTGCTAGCTAACAGATGGACTGATGTCCTTGCGGCCGAGGAATATAAACTCGAAAGCCCCTCCAAGAGTTACCCAAAGCGCAGGTTGCTACCCCGACTGGAGGAGGAAGCACCAAAACCTATATCTCTAGCGTATGACGCGGCTGATCGGCCACCTCGTGGCCGCGACAGAGAGGCATTCCAGCCAAAAGCTCAGCCCGCACCCCGACGCCACTCAAATAAAAATGTCAAAGTACGGGGAAATACACCAGACCTGCGAGACATATTGGATGACAAAGCAAAACACGCAAGATCGATCTACGGATCACGAGGGCGCGCCACTATGCGAGACGATAACCGTCACGCCCGATACAGTAAAAGTAAATCTGACCGAGCCGAACACAGTGGACAAGACTCATTTGAGCTGCGTCACGATATAGCCCAGTACAGAGGCGCTGCGCACCCCCTATGCTTCACAGACGAAGTAATGGATCACCAAATCCCAGAGGGTTTCAAACCCGTAAATATCGAATCATACGACGGCACAACAGATCCTGCGGTATGGATCGAGGACTTCCTCCTGCACATCCACATGGCCCGCGGTGATGATCTACATGCCATCAAATACCTCCCACTCAAACTCAAAGGACCAGCTCGGCATTGGCTCAACAGCCTGCCAGTAGAATCCATTGGATGTTGGGAAGATCTGGAAGCCGCATTCCTCGACAACTTCCAGGGCATTTATGTGCGACCACCAGATGCCGATGACTTGAGCCACATAATTCAGTAGCCAGAGGAATCGGCCAGGCAATTCTGGACATGGTTCCTGACAAAGAAAAATCAAATCGTCGACTCTCCGGATGCAGAGGCCCTAGTAGCTTTTAAGCACAACATCCGCGACGAGTGGCTCTCCCGACACCTTGGCCAGGAAAAGCCGAAATCTATGGCAGCCCTCACGACACTCATGACCCGCTTTTGCGCGGGAGATGACAGCTGGCTGGCTCACAACAACAACATATCAAAGAACCATGGTACTTCAGATACCAAGGATAGCAATAGCAGGTCACATCGCAACAAACACAAGTGCCGCATCAACAGCGACAATACCGAGGATACGGCAGTCAATGCCGGATTCAAAGGCTCTAAACCCGGTCAGCGGAAAAAGCCATTCAAAAGAAGCACTCCGGGCCCGTCCAATTTGGACCGTATACTCGATCGCTCGTGTCAAATACACGGCACCCCCGACAAGCCAGCCAACCACACTAACAGGGATTGTTGGGTGTTCAAGCAGGCCGGCAAGTTAAATGCTGAAAACAAAGATAAGGAGCTACATAGCGATGACGAGGAAGAGCCCCGGCAGCCGAACACCGGAGGACAGAAGAGGTTCCCCCCACAAGTGCGGACGGTGAACATGATATACGCAACCCACATCCCTAAGAGGGAGCGGAAGCGTGCGTTAAGAGATGTATATGTGTTGGAGCCAGTCGCCCCAAAGTTCAACCCATGGTCCTCCTGTCCGATCACCTTCGATCGCAAGGACCATCCCACTAGTATCCGTCATGGCGGATTCGCCGCACTGGTCCTAGACCAAATCATCGATGGATTTCACCTCACTCAAGTCCTTATGGACGGTGGCAGCAGCCTGAACCTGCTTTATCAGGACACAGTGCGCAAAATGGGTATAGACCCCTCAAGGATCAAACCCACAAAAACGACCCTCAAAGGCGTCATACCAGGTCTAGAGACCCATTGCACAGGCTCAGTCATACTAGAAGTGGTCTTCGGATCCCCGGATAACTTCTGAAGCGAGGAGTTAATCTTCGATATAGTCCCGTTTCGCAGTGGCTATCATGCACTGCTCGGGCGAACCGCATTTGCGAGATTCAACGTGGTACCGCACTATGCATATCTCAAGCTCAAGATGCCAGGACCTCGGGGGGTCATCATAGTCAATAGAAACATAGAGCGCTCTCTCCGCACGGAGGAGCACACTGCGGCCCTCGAAGTAGAAGCCCAAAGCAGCCTCTTAAGGCAGTCCACCAGTTCGGCGATTAAAGACCCGGACACCTTCAAGCGCGCCCGGAGTAATCGGCAACAAGACCGCCTGGCACATTCCGAGCTCGCATAGCAATGCGACCCCCACCCCAGTCCTAGCCAAACGGCGAAATCCGAGCCACGCATACATAATTACGCATTGAAAATACCATGGGCATAGATGGGGGGCACGACTACGACACGTCCCAAAATGTGGCTCAACCGCACTAGGGGCTTTCCGCCTTATTATTTTTTTCTCTCTTTCAGGACTTTACTCTCTGGAAACCCCGTCTGGCAGTATGATTGACGGACACACGATACAACAACCAAGGAGGCGGAAAGCTACATCGCATCATGGAATTCCTAGGTGGTCTATGATAACAAGTGAAATACCTGCTTTAAATACCATTCCTCAGCTTGCCCTTGGAGGGGACATGTCAAATAGTCATACTTTTTGCTTATCGCACTACTTGTATCATTCTGCTTCGATGCACCTTTTTGAATAAACAATGCATAGCACTAGACTATTATCGCATTCTCTATTCTTCTTATATATATATATATATATATATATTCATTAATGACATTCAACACCCATACACTCTGATACGGCCAATACATCAAGGGCTTAAGCGTACCCCATAATACGGCGTGAGAAGTCCGAAAACTTTTGACAATGCGGCACCCCGAACTTATAGCATTATATGCATCAGCTCCGAATCATGTCTTGGGTCAATAGTTGGGTTTGCCCAGCTCCCATGTTTTGGTACCTTACATTCCGCTATATCGGCTAAGGTAGCACTGGGAGAACTACTGCGATCGTGCCCCGGTTCATCTGGGCAAGCACCTCAGTAGAGAAAATTAAAACTGACTGCCATGATAAGGCGAGAGCTGGTTGCTGTTCGAGAGGTCTCGAGTCCCTAAAGACTTATGCCACTTAGAGCGAGGAGTCGGCTTTGTCCGGCTTAAGGTGTGTATAGCGCCCCGAATTCGGCCTTCCGAATACTAGGGGCTTCACCAAAATTTAAAATTGTAGACTTCTATGGCTAAGTGAGAGTGATAAAGCATTATAGTCTGATTGCCTTGTTCGTTGTGCTGAGCGCCTCCCTCGAAGGACCCAACAATGGGAAAAAGAGTGCTCAGGTTTATCCCGAACACCCCAGCACTCATGGCATAGGGGTAGAAGCCGACGACTAGCCATCTCTCAAATTTGATAAACAGCCGCACAGAAGGTAATATTTTAAATTTAAACAAGCATTGCATAGCGCATATGAACAAGTTTTCAAAGTACAGGATCACACGAGAAAGTTCATTCAAAAATTACAACCTTCGCACACTCGTCCGCCACAAGACAGGCACCTTCTAGGACACCCTCATAATACATTTCGGGGTGGCGATGCTGCTTTCCCTGCAGCAGCCCCTCCTTCACCAGCTTCTCGGCGTCCATCTTGGCCTAGTGCACCTTCGCACGGGCAAAAGCCCGGTGTGCACCTTCGATATAGACGGACCGCTTTATGACTTCCAGCCATGGGCGGGCATCCACAAGCCGCCTCACCAGGCTGAAGTAGCTGTTGGGAAGGGAGTCACCAGGCCACATCCGGACTATAAGGCCCCTCATGGCCTGTTTGACCGCCTTGTGCAGCTCGACCAGTTGCTTCAGCTGGTCGCTCATAGGCATTGGGTGTTTGGTCCCAGTATACTGAGACCAGAACAATTTCTCCATTGAGCTTCCCTCCTCGGCCTGGTAATATTTCGTGGCATCCGACACGCTGCGGGGCAAATCTGTGAATGCTCCTGGAGAGCTCCGGACTCGGGTAAGTAATAAGTAATTTACTTTCACATGTTTGCTTTGCATATTGAATGCCTTACCCGCCGCTATCTTCCTCATTGCCTCAATCTCCTGGAGGGCCTTTTGGGCTTCAGCCTTGCATGCTTTGTGCTCTCGAGGGCCGCGGCAAGCTCGGACTCGCACGTCTTCGAGTCAAGCTCCAAAGCCTCGTGCTTCTTCACGAGAGCCTGGAGCTCTTGCTGCACCTCGCCCACCCGCGCCTCTTGTTTTTCCCGCTCGGTGCGCTCCTTGGCCGCTTTGTTTTCGGCCTCGGACAGTGCTCGCTTCAGTGTCGCCACTTCGGTCGTGGCCCCTGGCACATCCATGATGATCCTATCATTTTGTAAATATAT
>NC_041382.1:719739137-719739502 GCF_002162155.2 Triticum dicoccoides | reverse complement strand
TGTTTTTCCCGCTCGGTGCGCTCCTTGGCCGCTTTGTTTTCGGCCTCGGGCAGTGCTCGCTTCAGTGTCGCCACTTCGGTCGTGGCCCCTAGCACATCCATGATGATCCTATCATTTTGTATATATATATATATATATATATATATATATATATATATATATATATATATATATATATATATATATATATATATAGTGACACTATTCTAATCCCAGGATCAAAATAACTATTTGGATCATGGCTGGCCCTATATAGGCCCGACTGGGTGTTTCCAAACTCCCGACAAACAAAAGAACCGGCCCACACAATTGTCTTCCACCTCCCGTTCCCCACATCTCCCACGGACGCAGATCCACCCCATGCG
>NC_041382.1:719722781-719739050 GCF_002162155.2 Triticum dicoccoides | reverse complement strand
ATTTGGATCATGGCTGGCCCTATATAGGCCCGACTGGGTGTTTCCAAACTCCCGACAAACAAAAGAACCGGCCCACACAATTGTCTTCCACCTCCCGTTCCCCACATCTCCCACGAACACAGATCCACCCCACGCGCCCCCACACGCGGACCGCTGGCGAACCACCGCCCCCGGCACATCGCGCCTCCCGGCCGCCTCCTCCCGCAACCGCCGCAGCGGTTGCCTCCATCCCCAACCGCCGCTCGGGCACCTCGTTCGGGATCCCGCCGCCACCCTGTGCGCCGATGAGCTTCAGGATCCCGCTGCCACACCGCGCGTCGTCGGCCTCCCGAAACTCGCCACCACCTCGTGTGTCGTCGGCCCTATGTCGCCACCACATCCCCGTGATGCGCTATGCATAGCTCCATGCACCGCTTCCCTTTCCTCCCCCACAACTTGGCTGCAGCTTCCCCAAGCAGTTGCGGCCGGTGTGCTATCTGCCCCGCCGCCGCGACCTGCACCATCCACAAGCCGTCAGCCCCTCCATTTTGTGTGGGCAGTCCGCCATCTCGCTCGTGAGCAGTCCATGCGGATAGCCATCTCTCCTCATTGTTCTTTTCTCCATCGCGGTTGTCGTCGGTTCATCTACACCGAGACCATCCTACTGCAGCAGATGCGTTCGAGGACACCTACCTCCTCAACGTGGAGGTTACCCACCAAGACGAGCATGTCCGCTCCATCCTGTGTGATGATGTAGCAGGTCAGACTCTGAAGAACTATGCAGGTCAACTTCTGAAGAAGTAGCAGATCGACATATTCATCTTTCTCCAGTGGGGATGCTGGCCACCACCCCGTGAAGTACAGGGTTTACAAGGTCGAAGAGTTGGTCTGACCATGTTCGCCGGCCGCCTAAACCAGTTGTTAACATGATCTTCTCTAGCTCGGGTTGCTACATTCAGTTAACTAGTTTCGTATCCATGAGCAAAGACAAGTTACACTGAGCAGAGAGAGAACAAAAAATAAATGTGTGGTTGTGGTCTGTTCCAGGAGGTAAGATGGAGAGATAAGGACCGAAATGTGTGCTGTAAAAGCAAGTATAGCTTTGTGTATAAAAAGAATATTGTATTTGTTTGAAAGGAACGTATGTGGTACTTCTAGTGCTACTTGTATCAAAGTGTTTTGACTGATGTGTGTTGATTTTACGAGAACAGTGTACTAGTTAAAGTTTCCTTTTGAATAGTTTAGTTAAAGTTCTTTGGCTGATGGATGTTGATTTTACGAGAGTTACTACCAAACCCAACTAGTCACAAAATGACATTACAAATTTCACGCATTTATGAAAAACATAGTTCAAAGGACATTTAATAAAAAACAATAGTTTGGAGACATGAAATATGGAGATTTGGAAAAATTAGAACACTATAGAATATAAATAAATAAAGATGAAGTTCATTGTGAAAAAGCAAGGGAGGTCAAAAGCACTAAAATCTTCAAAATAGAACCTCTAAAGACATGTAACATCGAAAGTAAAAAATATATCTTCGGTGAAGTTGGAATGAGAAGCATAATTCTGAGTTTGAAAAATAAACAAAATAACTAATTTAAATAAAGTGTGTATCTTAAAAAACAAAATGAAAAACACTCTAAGTTCATGAATCTTTATTAAAAACTCTATCTTTAGTTTTGGGCGAGTACGTCATCACATCGAGAAAAAGGCCAAGGTATATTATAAAAAGTCAAAGCAAGTATGATTTTAAGTTGTCTTTTACTGGTTGAGCGCGATATATAAGAATTTTGATTTTTCAAACATTCATGATTACTTCATGTGATTTGTAGTGCGGAACAGAAAAGATTCATGACTATATATGACTCGATGATGAAGTATATGGTGTCGATAGTCCAATCATTATGGATAAAAAATGAGTAGTTGAACAAAAAATTTAAGGTAAAAAAGTACAAGACTCAATGGAAAATTCGGAGAGGTACATGTACAAGAATCAAGAGAAGTCATAGTTGAGAAATCGAGAAGTTTGAATTTAAATAAAAGAGTAGTTCGATCGTGAAAAAAATGGATCTTTAGAAACGTAATAAAAATTCAGATTTTTCTGTTTCTGAAAAGAACCCAAGAAGTTCAATTAAACTAACAAATTAGTTCGATCTTAATAAATATTGCCATTTTTTCGTGTTCAAAAATAAAACCAAGAAGTTCAAATTAAAAATAACGAAGTAGTTTAATCTATATGAAAATAACGGATTTTCCCGCTTCAAATAATAAAACCAAGAAGTTCAAGTTAAAATAGGTGGAGCGCTTCAATGTTTTAAAAAAACTCAGATATTTTCACGTAACCGAGAGAAGTTCAGGTTGATAACCGCCAGAAACGTACTACACGGTGGGCATTTCGTATGAAAAAAGTGCAAAAATTCTTATGAGAGAGCTTGAACAAAAATAAGTGACAGAAGTTCAAGGTGAAAACAGTGAGAAGTTCAACTATTACACGGAATAGAAAACAAAAATCTTAAAAGGTATGTTGCAAGAAGTTCCCGTACTCCTCCGTGCATGGTTTAGAATTTAATTGCGGGAAGTCCGACATCCAATTACATGTTTGAAGATGGCAAAAAATGACGTCCGACCTTCAATTGTATGTAATTCGACGTACACACTAAAATGTGACAGAAGTTCATAGTGAAGACAATGAGAAGTTCAAGTACTGTAAGGAATGCATTTAGGTGAGAAATAAAAGTATAGAAAAATAAAAACTTAAAAGTTTTGTTGAAAGAAGTTCAAGTACTATGTCTAGAGAAGTTCAAAAATTCTTGCGAGAGAGGTTCACCTTATATTTCCATGTTTGATTTTTTCCGTATAAAAATCAAATACAATTCTTTACTCAAAATATAAAAAGGTGAAGTTCATATTGAAATTATAGAGAAGTTCAGAGTTTATTAAACCTAGGATTTACCTGTTCAAAAAATGAAAACACAACACCATTTTTTGCACTTTTAAAAACAACTCATAAATGAAAAAATGGTTGCTAGAAGTTCAAGTGCTTAGTGAGGAAAAGTTCAACAAATTCTTGTGAGAGAGGTTCACCGTGTATTTAGATGTCCAAAATACATAAAAAAATATGTTACTTTTTGTGTTTTAAAACAATTCTCTCAAACTAGAGAGAAGTGCAAAGTGATAATAACCAGAAGTTCACGTACTACATGGTGTGTATTTCATATAATATAAAATAATAATAAAGTGAAACAGAGTAATGTTCAAACAGACATGCCCTAGAAGTTCAACTACTTCACGCGGTGCAAAAAGTAGCACGTCAAAAACAGAGTGAATTTCAAACAGACATGCCCGAGAAGTTCAACTACTTCACGCAGTGCGTTTCCTTTTGCAATGAAGGAAGAAATCATGATCTCGTCATTTCTCTAATTTACTTCAAAATGATAGGAATATCATTTGGGTAAGTTCAAGTCCTCAGTCGAAGAAAGTGAAAAACAATTTGTGAGATAGGTTTGTACAAAAAGAATATCATTTGTGTACACACTGATGAAATGGATGAGAAAATTACAAACGAAAATATGTCACGGAAGTTCAACATGAAAACAACAAGAAGTTTGACTACTATAGTGAATGAAATTGACATGAAAAACTTCTAAAATTGTCGTGAGTATGAAAAACGATTAACACGAGAAAGTTGCGTGTTTACAGCAGCTTTCCATCGGTATATCACTTGCTCAATTCCGGTGAGTGGATGAAGAGCTACGAGCAGTGGATGGAGAGCTACGGGCAAAAAAAGTACGTGAAAAACAGAGTGAAGTTCAAGTAGACATGCCGAGAAGTTCAGGTTCTTCACGCGGTGCATTTTCGAAGAATCTGTTTCGCGATAAAGGCAGAACGAACAATATCGTCATTTTTGAAATTACTTGAAAACGGCAAGGAATCATAGAAAACCATCAACATGAAAAACTTTCGAATTTCCGTAGCTTTTCAGCGGTATATTATTAGCCCCATTCCGATAAAGTTTGTAGAAATTACGGCAAAAATATGTTTTTAGCCATTTTCAAAACTGACATAAAACCTAATGAATTAGGAAAAACAATATATACAAAAAAGTTTCGCATTTCTTCAAGCTTTCCAATGCCATATCATTTGCTGCATTTGGACGTACTGTTAAAAAATTAGCTCGAAAATACGAACTTGGTGGAACTTGTACCGTTTTCTAAATTACTTTTAAACTGTTCAAAATTAGAAAAAAAATTTAACATGAAAAAGTAGCGCATTTTCATAAGCTTTCCAACGCAATATTATTTGCCTTGATTGGATTAGCTGTTTAGAAATAGCATCGAAAATACAAACTCGGGTGTTTCATTTGCGAAATTCTATGATTTTCCGAATTACTCTTTAACAATAGGGAATTAGAGAAAACTTTCAACATGTGGTAGGAGCGGTTTTTCAGCAGCTTTCCAACGCCATATTATTTGCCTCATTCCGACAAATGGTTTAAAATGCAGTCGAAAATACGATTCACATTTTTTGTATGAAGAAAAAACGATTTTCAAAACTGCTCTTAAACCGCTTACATTTTGCCAAAAGTTTAAATTGGGTCATGATACTGATGTCTATAGCTTTCCAATGGTATATCGCAAGCCCCATTTGGACACCTTTTAGCTGAAGTTCAACCTAGTACTCGGGGAAGGTCAGGCGCGGTACTCGGTAAGTTCATGTTGTGATCAGAATATTATTCTGATCCTGTGATCAGAATAGTATTTATATATATATATATATATATATATATATATATATATATATATATAGTGTTACTATTCATCACCCAGGGTGCAGAATAAGTTATTCTTCACTCGAGGTAATCTTACAATCATTTCATAATTAAATTATGTTTCAAATTCAAATAGTTACATTCCTATTGATTCACTACGTAAAATTTGACATACGCATACAGACATACTTATATTAGACTCCTGCAGATATTATTTGATCCTCTATTCGGCTTTTCTTCGTGAACACCAAACAGAGCATCAGGGGCTACTTTTATGTGGCAATATTTTCCTATATTTAAAATACTTACCTCAAAGCCTGTTAGAAGGATAGCACAGGCTTCAGTCAGTCCGCTCTTGGCGGACTGAACCTTCTTGATCACGGCACTCATAATAGTGCGGTGCTCTTCGTCGATGGAAGCGCCGCGAAGCACTCCCAGCAGGTTGTCCGGTGCCTTTGGATGGACAGAGGTCATCGGCACGGGCGGCTTGCCCCTCTTGGAAGGGGGCCGCCTGCCAGAGTCCGGAACCACTGGAGGTTCTGGCGCGGCGTTCGGCTGGGGGCCGAACTTGGAGCCCTGAGGAGTCTTGCTCCCTTCGCGCCTGGAGTCCGGAAGTTCATCTTGAGGCGCCTCCGGAACTACCTCCCCCCGGCTCGGTGCCCCTTGAGACAATACCTCGACATTGCCCGTAGGGCAAGGAGAGGAGGCGGTTGGAAGTGTATCACTATCCATATCCGACGAGTCCAAGGAACCGTCCGACGAGCATACGTCGATACGGGCTTGGGGCGGACCGCATAATCATATTCGACGTTAGGAGAAGCAGTGCAACAAAAGTATGCTATGAGTTACTCTGGTATCCGAATACTTACGACTTCGCTAGGGGCTTGGCCCTGAGTAGCCACTCGTCTTCGCCGTCGACGGTGGTGGTGGAGCAGTCCGGAAGGAGAGTCCTTCCCTTCTTGGACCCTTCGGCCTCCCCGGTTGGGGCGGCCTTCCTTTTCTTGTCTCCCCCGGGTGGAGGGGGAGAATCTACATCTTCCTTCTCCTCGTTTTCATAGGAGGAGTGTGTCTCAGAGTTATCGGACGATGTGTCCGATACCAGCTGGCGCCGGGAACTCTTTCGGGTTCCCATGGCCTTCTTCTTGGTCTTCTCCGGCACCTCATAAGGAGCCGGAGTCCGCATCTCCATCAAGAGAGCGTCTGCAGGGTCTTCGGGTAGAGGGGCCGGACAGTTAATCTGCTCCGATGTCTCCACCCAGTCCTGTCAAAGGCATGGGAGCTCAGACCCCGCACATGGTTAAAGCTATGGGAAATAAATACCCTACCAGATGTACAGAACTTACCGGATTCGCAGGGCGCTTCGCGCTTAGCTCGCGGCCCTCGGTAAGAGAAGGGGGGACCTCGACGCCCTTGAACAGCACCTTCCAGACGTTCTTATGCATCATGTCGAAGAGCTCGCGTAGAGTCTGGTGCTGGGCCGGGTCGAACTCCCATAAGTTGAAAGCCCGTTGTTGACACGAGAGGATCCGGCGGAAGAGCATGACCTGGACTATGTTGACAAGCTTAAGTTTCTTGCTTGTCATGTTCCGGATACACTTCTGGAGTCCGTCCAGCTCCACCGATGAGCCCCAAGACAGGCCCTTCTCCTTCCAGGAAGTGAGCCACGTGGAGATTCCGGATCAAAACTCAGGGGCCGCCACCGAGTTGGCGTCGCACGGCTCGGTGATGTAGAACCACCCCGATTGCCACCCCTTTATGGTCTCCACGAAGGAGCCCTCGAGCGGCCCCGCCGCATTCCGCTTGTTGGCCGCCTACTACCTTCGGCTTGATATTGAAGGTCTTCAGCAATAGGCCGAAGTGGGGCCGGATGCGGAGGAAAGCCTTGCACACGACGACGAACGCCGAGATGTTGAGGATGAAATTCGGGGCCAGATCATGAAAGTCCAGCCCATAATAGAACATGAGGCCGCGGACGAATGGATGGAGGGGAAACCCCAGTCCATGGACGAAGTGGGGGAGGAAAACCACCCTTTCGTGAGGTTCCGGGGTAGGGACGATCTGCCCCGCGGCTGGTAGCCGGTGCGCGACATCCGCGGCTAAGTATCCGGCTCCACGTAGTTTTTGATGTGACCCTCCGTGACGGAGGAGGCCATCCACTTGCCTCCCGCTCCGGACATGTTTGGAGAGAGTTGAGGAGAAGTACGTGGACTTGGGCTCTGGAGCTCGAGTGCGCGAAAATGGGTGAGCAAGGAGGAAGAAGGCGTGGGTAGAACAAAGTGAAACCTTATCCCTTTATAAGGGCGGACGAAACTATGCGCCCCCACCAGCCTGGTAAAACTCGCTTATCCCCAAGCGCCGTAATTGATGGCGCGGTTGGATTACCCACGTCCATATTGATGGGAATCCTGTAATAAGGGGACACGATCTCTGCTTCGACAAGACGTGCCAAGGAAACTGCCTCACGAAACACGCTGAGATAGGTTATGAAAAACGATTCGAATAAAGACCTGGCTGTGGTGTGATGCCATGCTACAGGGTATGTCAGCAGATCAGATTTGTGGAAATATTATTCTCTCTATAGTGCTATGTGGAACTTGTTTTGCAGAGCCGGACACGATCCTTGTGTTCAAAATCTTGTATGAAGTATTCGGAGGAGGAACCCGCCTTGCAATGCCGAAGACAATCTGCGCGCTGGACTTATCATCATTGAAGCCTGGTTTAGGGGCTACTGAGGGAGTCCTGACTCCTGGATTAGGGAGTATCTGGACAGCCGGATTATATCCTTTGGCCGGACTGTTGGACTATGAAGATACAAGATTGAAAACTTCGTCCTGTGTCCGGATGGGACTCTCATTGGCGTGGAAGGCAAGCTTGGCAATACGGATATGCAGATCTCCTTCCTTGTAACCGACTCTGTGTAACCCTAGCCCCCTCCGGTGTCTATATAAACCGGAGGGTTTTAGTCCGTAGGACAACATACAATCATACCATAGGCTAGCTTGTAGGGTTTGGCCTCTCTGATCTCGTGATAGATCTACTCTCGTACTACTTATATTATCAAGAATAATCAAGCAGGGTGTAGGGTTTTACCTCCATCAAGAGGGCCCGAACCTGGGTAAAACATCGTGTCCCCTGCCTCCTGTTACCATCTGCCTTAGACGCACAGTTCGAAACCCCCTACCCGAGATCCGCCGGTTTTGACACCGACAGGCGGCATGCAGCACGGCGGGGCATCTGGCTCCGGCAATGACCGAGACAGTACCATAGCTGTACCGCTCGAGCATGCAACTCTCAAAACGGGCCCCTCTTCGTCCGGTGGCTGCATGGCTTCTCTAAAGCCTACATCGTCAGGCGTGTTCATATCTTCCAGAACTCGAGGACGAGCTAGGGCTCATCATGCATGCAAGGAAACAAACCTCCCCAAGGGAGTGAAAGAGTTGTTACTACAAGCTTAGTCGTACGGGGAGAGCAGCAAGCTAGGATCTAATCAAGTCTACAGAAGCAGTGATTGTCATGCATCAAGACAGGGAGCTCTTGGAATAAATAAATGAGCTGGAGAGAGTGTACTGACTACTAAGGGTGGGAGAACGAGCGGGGTGGATCGGAATGATTGCTAACAGCGGTGGACTTGGTGGACAACAGACGCGGCAAACTAGGGCAAAGAGCAAACCTGCTAGCCTCTCTGGCGTTTGGCATACTTGGAGGAGCTAAACTGCAGAGCCGGTCGTGGACGATGATGATCACCAGCAACGGGAGGTCGGCTGTCGATGGCGGCCGTCGGCAACAGGGCGATCGTCGCTTGAGCAGCAGCAAGGTCGTTGGCGGCGGCACGACAGGGTGGCCACTGGCGAGTGGTGTTGGGCGCCCTTGCCGCTGGGAAGGCGATGGCAGCAGGGCTCGATGGTGGCCGCCGGCGTCAGAGCGATCACCGGCGAGGTTGTGGGTTGCCGCCCTCACACTCACTCAGACCTGTGTGCAGGAGACATCTCGGGGGGGTATCCAGGATGCCGATATATCTGACCTGGATTTTTGTAAAGTATCATAAAGCAAAAGGAATAGAATATGGTAACCAAAGGTTCACTCGAATACAATTCGTGTGAGTATAGGGGTCAACATGGATGTCCACGGTTCGATTGCTAGAGCCGGGACTGGATCGATTGTTCGGCGTGGATGCCAAGGAGACTACTCTGGATCCGTACAGCATGGTTTGTTTAGCGATGATGACAACACTGAGGTTCTGCATAATTTTTGCATGCTTCGGCATTAAACCTTTTGGATTTGTCTGATGGGTCTTTTCAGGTTTCATCATTCCTTGCGAAGTTGGAGCTGGCGTGGTGGTTTTGCTGGTGAGAATGAAATATGAAGGTGCCCATATCGGGGGGCTAGGGCAGCGCATGCCTTGCATATTTCTCTTGTAAACCTTGTTGTCAAATTTGGAGTACCTATTGTTGGCGCTACGGTGCTCATGCAGATGTCGCAAGGAAAGCGTCGTTGGTAACTGTTTGCGGCAAAGTCAAAATAGCTGGATTGAAGGCGGTTGGTCATGACGATGGTGCTTATGGACAGTCTTGACGGTTGTTCTCTTATTACCTGTGTATTTGTAAGTTTGTGTCAGTAGTAATATTGGTCGGGGATTCCCTATTGGCAATTTTCATGCTCCATGACGATCGGCCTTTGTGCGTGTAATTTCGGTTTTCGCTTGATTTTCCTCTAATTAACATGACAACTTTGTTCTCTTTAATTAGTTGATTGAGGCCAAGGCCTCCGCGTAAAAAAATCGCGGGCGAACAAAGACCCAAGACTCTTTGACACGAAACAACCAAGAGTTTGAGCAGCTCATGTGGAGGATTTTGTCGACAGTTTTAGATATGGCCAGCAAGAACAAAATCATAAACTATAACAAGGGGTTGCACTAATATAATCAATGATTCATATTTCCATCAAACTTTGGTTGGATTTAGCTAAATCCATATGGGAATTTAAGTCACTTTGCTTAGGTGCGAAACTGAATAAGCAAAAATTCAAAAGATAAATTGTGTATTTTCTGCGGGAAACTTTCGATGTATTCATAATCAATCATGACAGTAAAGGGAACATCAGAGGTCACAAAAATTACAAGAAAATTACCACCTAGCAACAACTACAAGCACTAGAGCAAGCCAAAGACACGCCACCATCATCGCCCCTCTCTCACTTGAGTTTCGCAAATCTTGTTGTAGTAGATAGTCGGGAAGTCATCGTGCTAATGCCCCACAGGACCAACACAGTAGAGTAGCAACCATCACCGAGAAGAGAATCGTAGATCGAAAGGATCAAACCTCATAAACACCCAAACAAATACTAGATAAAATATATCTTCTAAAGACCGGCACCGACTGAATCCCACGAGATCTGGTGAAGACACACCTCCAAACGCCCTCCAACGATGGTAGATGCACCATGGGATGGGGATCGAATGTGAGCAACATGATTCTTACTGAGGTACATCGTCACCGTCATACAACCCCAATCAAGAGGATAAACCTAACAAGAACGAGATTGGGGTCCCTCCCGCGGGCGAAGGCTCGAGGTCCTCCACACCTCCATAGCCCAAAGGTCACCAGAGACGGGGCGAACCGGCGATGGCGCCGACGGGTGGAGGAGGAAACCTGATCGCCCGGTTCTTTTCTTGGGAAGGAGGAATGAGTGTGTTTATCCTTAGTGTTATCCGAAGTTGGAGCTGGCGTGGTGGTTTTGCTGGTGAGAATGAAATATGAAGGTGCCCATATCGGGGGGCTAGGGCAGCGCATGCCTTGCATATTTCTCTTGTAAACCTTGTTGTCAAATTTGGAGTACCTATTGTTGGCGCTACGGTGCTTGGACAGATGTCGCGAGGATAGCATCGTTGGTGATTGTGTGTGGCAAAGTCGGACTAGCTAGATCAAAGGCGGTTGGTGATGACCTTGGTGCTTATGGGCAGTCTTGACGGTTGTTCTCTTATTACCGGCGTATCTGTAAGTTTGTGTCGGTAGTAATATTGGTCGGGGATTCCCTATTGGCAATTGTCATGCTACATGACGATTGGCCTTTGTGCGCATAATTTCGGTTTTCGCCTGATTTTACCCAAACTAACATGACAACTCTGTTCTATTTAATTAATTGATTGAGGCCAAGGCCTCCGTGTAAAAAATCCAAAAGATAAACTATGTAGTTTCTACATGAGAAACTTTTGATCTATTCGTAATCAATCATGAGTAAAGAGAACATCAGAGGTCACAAAAATTATAAGAAAATTATCACCTAGGAACGACTACAAGCACTAGATCAAGCCAAAGGCACGACGCCGTCATCGCCCCTCCCTCACTTGAGTTTTGCAAATCTTGTTATAGTAGACAGCCAGGAAGTCATCGTGCTAAAACCCCAAAGGACCAACACACTGGAGTAGCAACCATCACCGATGAAGAGAATCGTAGATCGAAAGGATCAAACGTCATAAGCACCCAAAGAAATACTAGATTAAAATAGATCTTCTAAAGACCGGCACCGACTGAATCCCGGGAGATCTGGTGAATACACACCTCCAAACGCCCTCCAACGATTGTAGATGCACCATGGGGACGGGGATTGAATGTGACCAACATGATTCCTATTGAGGGACATCGCCACCATCATATAACCCCAACCAAGAGGATGAACCTAACAAGAACGAGAGTGGGGTCCCTCCTGCCGGCGGAGGGTCGAGGTCCTTCGCACCTCCACGCACTACTAGGAAAAGGTCTACTAATGGCGCACCAGTTTTTCCTACTAATGGCGCACTACTGGTGCGCCATTAGTATCACGCCACTACAATTTTTTACTAATGGCACACCACGCAGTGCGCCATTAGTATAGAACACCATGCGCCATTAGTATGCCTCCCAGGGGGCCATATTTAACCATGTGCTTTGGCATACTAATGGCGCACTGTGGGGTGATGCGCCATTAGTATCCTTTGGCGTACTAATGGCGCACTCTGTAGTGATGCGCCATTAGTATCCTTTGGCATACTAATGGCGCACCTTGAGGTGATGCGCCATTAGTATGAATACTAGGTTTTTTTACTTTTCTGATTTTTGCACAGGTTACAAAATATATTATTGGACAGAATATAGACAACAGTACACAGCAACAGCAGATTCATCGAATACAGTAGAAGATTAGTCTCCAAATACAATTCATCATATTAGTCTCCGAATTCAAAAGACCGAACAAAGATAAAACATTACAAGTCTCGAGACCGCGAGTATCGAGTTTGTCTTCACATTACAAGTCGATATCGATCATCTAAACTACCATCACATAGAAGAGAGTTGCGGTCATCATGGTGAGCATCATCGCGATGAAACTGGTCTTCATCCGGTTCCTCCAACACTCCCTCCTCTCTCTCCCGCTAGATAGCGGGCGTATCTAGATTCCGCCTCCGCCCTAGTGGTGTACCCTTTGTAACTGTTACCGCTAAAATGGTGAACCTGTCTCCGACACTCCTTCCAGTCGTCGTAGACTCCGGGAACCTTACCCTTGTACACGACATACGACGGCATCTCTATGCACAAGCCAAACAACAGACCATACATAAGCAATATATAAGTATGCAACAAAAGGATCGAAAGAGAAAAGCAAGACATTAATAGCACGATTCATGGTCCTACTAATAAATAGCATCGATTACATCTAAGTTGAACGACTGTCCAAACCAAAGAGACATACAATTCATTAAAGTTTAATTACAACATGAGCCAATCAATGTTTCAGAACTACACATCACTACTTTCGACTCGACTCATGGGACAGGAGCGTGGATGAAGCCGCCGTCTGTCATGATGGTCATGAAATCGCGGGCGTTGTCAGCCTGCATTTGTAGCGTTCCGTCTATCTCACAGTTGGACGGTTGATATCTGAGGTAGAACTGCCCCGAGGTATGAAGGACATCTTGATGGATGATGTCCGTAAACTCCGACTGGATGCGAAAGAATTCTTGTCTGATGTCCGCGTCCTGGATTGCCGACAAGCTCGCAGCCCAATCTTTGAGATTATCTGGTAGCAGAAGGTGATGATGGTCCCTTACGATCGCCCACATGTGATGGAGGGCGTAGTAGGCATCCTTCTGACAGCCAGGCGGCTGCTTGACGCAGCAAAACTTAGTATTGTGGGCGAACACATGCTTGCCGTACTTATGAACTGCCCTGGTGAAGGTGCCTCCAGATTTGGCGTAGCCGGGGAGAACATCATCAAGAACTTTCTTGATATTTGTGTAGTCTATCTCGGAGCCACGGTTCGGGTAGAAATATGTGGTCATGGAATATTTCGGGCTTAAGAGGATGAGTGTGCAATGTGTGTCACCGCACATAACACGGAATGTTAGAAAAAAAAGAACGATCGAAATCTAAGAAATCATATGTTACGGGGCGGTTAAGGGATGACTTACTCGGGAAAGTAAGCCACAAGGAAGTTATCCTTATCTGGGTTTGCCAGAATGACGCCTTCGAGGTGTGAACTCGTGAATTGGCGGTCCCCGGCGCTGCTCAAGAGCTTGGCACGCATGTAGAAGGGGTCGACTATCACGATGTCCGGGGTCTTGTCTCTAATGATCCGCATCTCCATACTCAGCGAAAACAACCGAACGAAGGTGTAGTGCAGCGGATGAAGGTTAAACATAGCAAAGATGTCATCAAACCGCAGGACGATCGTACCCCCGACGGCGCCATCCACAAAGCCCTTGCCCTCTGGCACCTTGGCCACGAAAACCGGGTATGCCACATCATTCTCTCTGAGACGCCGCTTCTCCAAAGAAAGAACACTGTCGTGCAGACTCCGCATAGCACCGGTTGCAGCATTGAGCATATTTGTCGGTAGCATCGCCCTACCCGCCACATGCACCCTCCTCGAGATATCCTTAGATGAAGGTGGCCGGTCCTGAGCACGGATCGTACTCGGTGCCGGCTGGCTCGCACCGGCGCCCTTTTTAGTCTTTCGTTTCCGGCTCTTCTTCTTGATCTACTGTAACGGGACCGAATTCTGCTCACAGACCGCCTTCTTGAGCGTGTTGGGACTGATAATATTTCGCACCTCAGCTATCTGAGGCTCGGTGAAGGCGGCAGCTGGAGGCGTCTCCTGAGAACTGAACGCCAGACGACGCCTGTTGCAACTGGGTTTCTCTGCCGTACCAGCTAGATCGCGGTCGTCTTGGTTGGGTTCTTGAGAAGGAGGCCCGCAGAACTCGTCACCGTACCCATGTTCGGCAAAGTACTTATCAACGTTGGTAAATGTACCGTCGTCGTCCGGATCCTTGCGTCTTCGGGGTTCGGTTTCACCATCGAAATGATCCTCGCGTTTCCTCCACGGGTCATCGTCGCGAAGCCACCTTCGATGTCCCATGAAGACGGTTTTCGAAGACTCGGGATCTCTATCTAGCTGGCGATACGTTGTGTCATCCATGCACCTGACGCATCCAAAAAATCCGTGGACCACCTGCCCCGCGAGATATCCGTAACCGAGATAGTCGTGCACCGTCATGAGCAGTGCGGCTCTCATAGGGAAATATTCTTTCTCTGCGGCGTCCCACGTATTGGCTGGCATTTTCCACAGCGTGTCTAGCTCCTCTTTCAGCAGCCCCAGATACAGATTGATGTCGTTTCCTGGTTGTTTCGGCCCTTCAATTAGCATACTCATGTGAATGTACTTCCTCTTCATGCATAACTAGGGGGGAAGGTTGTACATCCACACAAACACAGGCCGGGTGCTATGTGTGCTTCTGTGGCTGCCAAACGGATTGACTCCATCGGTGCTCGCGCCCAGCATGATGTTTCTTGGATCCTTCCCAAATTTTGGGTGTTCGAAGTTCAACGCTAGCCACTGGCTCCCATCCTTAGGGTGACTCAGCATCTTGTCTTTTTTATTTATCTCCGGATCATTTGCGTCATTTTCTCGCTTCTTCTCCTCCCTATCCGCGTGCCAACGCAGGAGCTTTGCTACCTTAGGGTCCGCGAAATACCGCTGCAGACGAGGAGTGATCGGAAAGTACCACACCACTTTTCGAGGAGCTTTCTTCCTCTTCTTGTATCGAGTGACGCCGCACACCGGACATATGGTAGACTCCGCGTGCTCGTCCCGATAAATGATGCAATTGTTCATGCACACATGGTATTTCACATGCGGTAAATCCAGAGGACACACGATTTTCTTCGTCTCCTCGAAATTGGTAGGGCACTTGTTCCCCTTGGGAAGACGTTCATGCCAGAATGACATGTTCTTGTCGAAGCATGCGTCGGTCATTTTGTGTTTTACCTTCATCTCTAGAGCATGAGCGTTACTTTCAGGAGGGTATCCTCGGTCCTACATCCTTCATACAATGGAGTAACCGCGTCTATCTCCAGTTGATCCAGCTTGGCTTTCTCTCGGGCGGCAGCTCTTGCGTTATCCGTCTGCTTGAGAAGCGGCTCTTGAATATGAGGGTCCTGCACCCAGCCCATCGATGGTCCATCGTCGTCTGCTCCGCCGGCATCTTCATCTTCATGATCATGCCCTTCGTCTGCTCCGGCATCTTCCTCATCATCATGTCCGGCATCTTCTACATGATGACTGTGTACAGCATCACCGTCGTGATCATGTCCTGGAGATTCTTTGTCTTCTCGCCCGCCCGAGCCGCGGTGGTTGTCTTGCTGCCCTTCCTCATTTCTTGCCCGGCCCCCATGGACGACTTCATAGTCATTTTCATCACCTTGCCACTGATAGTCATCCATGAAACCACGCAAGAGCAGGTGGTCCCGCACCTGCCCGGAATCCGGTTCCTCAATAAGGCTCTTCAGCTTGCATCTTCGACACGGACATCTTATCTCCATCTCATTCTTTTGAAGCATCTCGGCCTTCGCGGAGCTCAAAAACCTATTCATGATGCCTTCGGTCATCGTGCGGACCATGGTCGCCTGCGGGGTAGAGCAAAACTATATTTTAGAACCAAGAAAAAATTTGGCATGACTTTTCCTAAAAATAGGACCAAAAAGAATGCATAGTGCCAAAATTCTCGCCGAAACGAAAATGAATCAACATTCCGGCAAAATATTGGCAACTATCACATTTCAAATACCGGTACCTGCAAACACAAATATATATGCAACACCACGAACATACATAGATCTAGCTAGGCCACAAAAAGTGCATGTACACTATGTTGGAGCGAGTTAGGGAGAAAAAAAGTAGATCTACAGCATGAAGATAGCTTTCCCCTTACTTACCTATCAAAAAAAGGTAATTTCACCACTTAATTTTGATGAATCTATAGTGCAAATGAGGTGAGGAGAAGGAGGCAGCCGACAAGCTTGGAGAAGGAGGTGGAGGGAATGAAGTGGGGAAAGTGAGTGTGTAGGTGTGGCTGTCCAAAATATCTAGCTGGTCCCAGGTTACTAATGGCGCACCACCCAACCATGCGCCATTAGTAGCCCAACATACTAATGGCGCACCTGCTGGCCGTGCGCCATTAGTAGTTTTGCAAAAAAATAATATA